>NW_007075115.1:159249-203572 GCF_000164805.1 Carlito syrichta
GTGTGTGAGTGACTCTACCAGGGAAGAAAAGCGCTTTCTTCAAGGACTCAGGCTGCTTCTGAGTCCGATGGTGGGGGACGGGCAGCCTTGGGGTCCTGCCAGGTCCGGCTCAGGGTTTAGGACACCCAGCTGCATGCAAAAAAGCAGCCAACATACATGTGGATGAGTAAGCATCACACCCTGTGTGTGTGTGAGAGGCACGAAGGTGCATGTGTGCACCTGGGAATGTGGACATACACACGGCGCTCTGCTGTGCAGATGCCTGTCCGGGCACCCACACACATGCACGTGCATGCATCCTGCCTATGACTGAGGGCATCCTGATGTTGCTGGGTGAGCTGCCCAGGCAGACCCCCACCCCTCCCAGGCCCTGAGCTGCTCTCTGCAGGTCTGGACGCTGGACTCTGCTGGCGCTGGGTACGGGAGTGTCAACCTCAGCTCCCTGGACTCCAGGGGCCATGGGGCAGCCCCCAAGCCGAGGCCCAGGGGAGGGGGGTAAGGGGAGGCTAGCTTCAGGGTCACTCTACGTCCCTGAGGTGGCCCTGGTTGGGCATGGAGGGATCTGGGTAGAGCCTACCCCAAGGAGTTGGCAAGCTGGGGTGGTGACAGACTTGTAAGGGGAGGCTTCAAGGCCAAGGCAGAATGGCCTCAGCAGGCCAGTGGAAGCCACTTTAGAGAGAGCAATCAGGGCTGACTTCCTAGAGGAGGCAGCTTGAAGGCACACAGGACTACCCGGCCGGGCTTCTAGGTGGCCAGGTGGCACAGCCCTGCCAGCCAAAGGGCCGCCTCATCCTGGTCGGCTTGCTCCAGTGCTGGCAGGGTGGCGGCGGTGCGCTGGAGGGCGGCCACGGGCCTGCAGTGTCTCGGAGAGTGATTTTTGGAGTGGAGAGAGGGAAGGGGGTGGGGCGGCATCCCCAGGGCCCAGACGCACTGGGGCAGGGTGGGCGGAGGGGTGGACGCAGGTGGAACAAAACACCTGCTGCAGGAGCCTGGGAACTGGGAACGTGGGAACGCGTTGGCCTGGGGCGCTGCAAACATCTCTAATCCCAGGAGGAGGCAGCCCCGCCCCCACCCCTGTGATGCATGGGGGTGGGGGAGGGAGATGGTGGAGCATCTGGGGTCGTGGTCCCTCAGGCCCCTGGGCAGGCTTTTGATAACCTCCTGCGGAGGCTGGCTCCCACCCAGACACCAGCCTGTGTGCTCTCAGCTGGCCACCTTCCCCGATACCTCTGTTTTGGGGAAAAGGCAGGAGCCATAGACTCAGCCTCTTCAGAGACCCTGGGGACCTTGGGGGACCTTGGGGGGGCATCCAAACTCTCCTCAGCTTCCCACCATCCCCTACCAAGGGCCTGATGCTTTGGGCTGACACAGTGTCTGCAAGTGTGCTGAGTGTGACTAGCAGTAACTCACACTGTAGTGAGAATCATTGCTTGCTTCCATCCCAGAGCCTGTTATTCCGCCTATGATCCCTCCTAAATGCCTGGCACTGGCAAAGTGTTCAGAGCCACTTGTCTGCGACCCCTTTATAGGTAGTTCCCACACCCAACAAACCCAGGGCCGTTCCGCCTGAGGGTCGCAGGCCCTGGGAGCGGTGTGGAAACAGGGGACTTGGGGATGACCAGCTGCCCCCATTTCCAGAGCCTGAACCGTGTGCCGGGCACTTGCTGGCCACTTTGTCCACAGTGGCTCCTACAACCCCCACACAAGCTTTTGGGGCCTGCACTTTATCCTCGCTTTCTGGTCGGGGAAACTGAGGCTCAGAGAGATTCGGCTAGCTGCCTTGGCATCCGCCTGCTGAGATGAGGTGGGGGTTACACCCAGGTGTGCCTAGCTCCAACGTCTGTCGTAAGTTTTATTGTCCCTCATAAAAGTGCCCTGGACTGCGGCTCCGTGAGGTATCTGGGGCTGGGTAATGGAGTTGGAGAAAGAGGCCAAGCGAGGGGAACCAGATGCCATCCCGGGCTCCGTGGCCAGCAGGGGCGTGGCTGAGACTGGAGCCCAGATGCCAGGCCTTGCTGGGGATCCCCAAGGGGGGGTGGTCCAGGGCTGGGAGGGACTTGCTGACCCAGAGAAAGGCCACAGAGGGAGGCTGCCCTCTGGCCAACTGGCTCTGAACAACCCTGTGACACCCTGCAGTCTCCAGTCCCTCTGGGCCTCAGTGTCCCCACCAGCCACATGGGAGAAATACCTTTTTTCCCATGAGGGCTTTGCCTGAAGCCCATGGACTCCTCTCAGGATGACCCGTGGGTGGTGTGTGAACTCTCTAGGATCTGTAACACCCCTGAAACTGAGAACTGGCTGTGAAATGTTGTGTATTTCTCCAGGGAGACGGTCCATGATGTGTATTAAATTATGAGGTGGCTGGGCATGGTGTCTCACGCCTGTAATCCCAGCACTTTGGGAGGACGAGGTGGGAGGATTGCCTGAAGCCAGGAGTTCAAGACCAGCCTGGGCAACACAGAGAGAACTCGTCTCTACAAAAAATAAAAAATAAATAAAAATAACCGGACGTGGTGGTGTGCACCTGTAGTCCCGACTACTCAGAAGGCTGAGGCAGGAGGATCACCTGAGCCCAGAAAGTGGAGGCTGCCGTGAGCATTGATGGTGCCTGTGCACTCCAGCCTGAGTACAGAGTAAGACTAAAAAACCAAACAAAACAAAAAAAACCTGGAAGTGTCTGCAGGTTTCAAAGGAAGCCCAGATGGCCACCACAGAGGTCAGAGGTCAGAGGTGCAGCTGCAGGGGCACGGGGCGGCGGTCAGTGGAGAGGAAGGGAAGTGGGGAGGCTGGGAGATTGTGGGGAGGTGGGGCGGGATGGCTGGGGCTTGGAGGCAGGCGGAGGGCTCTGGGTAGCTGGATGTGTCCAGCAAGACTGTCCCTGGGCTCCACCTGGCTGGGCTTGAAGATACCCCAGACGGGTTGAGATTTCCTGCCAGGCTGTGTGTCCAAGCGGGCTGGGGGGTGGGGCGGTCCGCGTCCTCACTCCCGAGGGGTGGCGCCTGGACAGGATATCCCTGACCACCCCCCCCAGTCAGCTGCTGGGCAGGGTCTGGGAAGGGAGGAAGGAAAGCAGAGTGCTGCCCACAGGGCCAGGAGGCTTTTAGCCCCAGAATCCAGGGGGCAGGAACCTCCCCGCCACAGGAACCTTCTATGGCTCCTTTTTGCCCACAAGATCCAAGCTCCCCTGCCTGCCTGAACATCAGCCCCCAAATCTGGTCCTCCCCTCAGTCCAGCCTCATTCCTGTCCTTTCCTGACACAGCTACACGGGGTCCCTCCACTGGGCCCTGAACACTCTCAGGACCCCCCCATTTCCATGTCCAGAACTGCCTCCTCCGTGTCTCAGCTGGGACACCTATCCTCCAAGGGCTGGGGAAAAGTTTCCTTTTCCAGGAAGTCTGCAGTGATAGCCCGCCACTGAGCTCCACATGCTTATCTGAAAGGAGGGGGTTTTCTGAGGGTCTCCCGGCAAGTCCGTGGGAAAGCCGGGAGCAGACCCCCAAGCAGAGCTCCCAGGCTGAGCCGGGCGCCCTCTGTGCGGCCCCAGAGAGGTGCAGAGGGGCACCTGGCCTGGGGGACCTGGGCGTTGACGCCATCTGGGAGTTCCAGATCCAGAATTCCCCCTCTCTCCAGGTGGCCCCAGGCTCCATCTCTGGGCTTCCTCCTGCCAGATGTGCCACCCTGACCCCGGGCCACACTTATGGCCTCATAAGCTCCTTCAACTGCCACTGCTGCCTGGGGGCCTTCCCAGGCTGGGGACGTGTCTCTTCAGGCACTGCCCGCCCCTCCTGGATGGCACACCCGGGCTGGAGGGTTGAGAAACTGAGAGTGAGGGGGCGGCTGCAGGCTGGGCCTGGCAGGGCCAGACAGGCAAGAGGCCCAGGGCCTCCCAGTGGGCTCACAGCTCCTGCTGGCAAGGGTGCCTGGGGGTGGGGCCGGGGGCTGTGGCACCCATGGGATGGGGTGCTGGGCTCCCACGGTGGGGTGCAGGGAGCTCAGGGCCTCCTGCCTCCCAGGCTTAGCCCAAGGCCTGGATAGGGAAGGTGGACCTGGCCTCTTGTCCTGGGGCCCTGGGGAGAGCTGGCCACCAGGGGTCGGCAGGGCCGGTCACTGGCTCCTATGGATACAAGGCAGCCTTGCCTTCCAGCTGTGCCTGTGGCATCCAACACCCCCGGGAAAGTCCCCGCTTTAGGTCCTGAGCATTTACATGACTCGCCCTGTTACCCATCAGCCGGGGGTGGAGATGGGATTGAGTCTAGGCCTGAGCTGTCACTGTTCACATCTCTTCTCACCTGTTGTGATGAGGTTTTGTGTGTGTTTTCTTTGTTTTTTGAGTCAGGGTCTCACTCTGTCTTCCAGGCTGGGGTGCAATGGTACAATCGCGTCTCACTGCAGCCTCTACCTCCTGGGCTCAGACAATCCTCCCACCTCAGCCTCCTGAGTAGCTGGGACTCCAGGCACATAACACCATGCCCAGCTTATATATATGGTAGAGACAAAGTCTCACTATATTGCCCAGGCTGGTCTTGAACTCCTGGCCTCACGCGATCCTCCTGCCTCAGCTTCCCAAAGCACTGAGATTTCAGGTGTGAGCCACCACACCAGGTCTATCTCCTCTTCTTGTCCTCCTCGCTGGACTCTTAGCCTGGAGGCCGTCCCATTGTTCAGAGCCTCCCCAGTCCCCATCGCTGCAGGAACGAGCAGATCCCAGACCTGGGAAATAAGAGGAAGGTGCGGGAGGGCAGGTGTGTTCCCTGGAATGCTGTCTTCTGGCAAGGTGACAGCAACTGGCCGCTGTCTTGGGTTGGGCCTGCCCCTGGGCCTCTGAAGCTAGAGGAGCTGTGGACAGGGAGGGACCCCAGTGTCCCTGGGATACCTTCAGCGCTGGAGCCCATCCTGCTCTTGCCCCCGCCAACAGGAGTGCCTGTTGTTCCCGGCAGCCCTGCGGGGATGGCCCAGGATGGCCAGGAAGGAAAATGCGGTCACAGGAAGGGGGACCCGCCTGGTGACTGGACCCTCGGGGAGGAGCCCAGCCCTGGCCCTCAGCCTGTCCCACACTGGACAGCAGGGCCCTGCCCTCAACTGCTGGTTAGGCCCCTCCCTCCAGGATGCCGGGCTTGGGTCTGGTCTGGGAGAGGCTCTAAGAAATCGTGTGGGGGCGTGCTGGGGCCCCCGTGTCCCTCCCATCCCATAACCAGGTCATTCCCTGAAGTGGTGTGGTACCAAGTGACCTCATGCCTGTGCTGCCTCTGTCCTCTGAGCAATGGCCCAGGCCCCGCACGGCAGAGCGTGACAGCCAGAAAAGGTACAATGACAGCACAGCCTGGTCCCCGGTCCTGCCTGTGGCCCTGCTGAGACCCAACTCGGACAGCCCCTCCAGGAAGGGGACGTGGTGCCCGAACAGAGCGTCTTTCCCATGGGGCTGGATCTGTTCTCTCTGTATCTCCTCACCCAGGGCACAGCCCAGCCGAGAGCAGGCACTTCAGGATGGGTGCTGAGTAGATGGATGAGTCCATGGAGGGAGGAGGAGAGGGAGGAAGGGGGGAAAGAAAGGGAGAGGAGGAAGGAGGAAGAATGAAGGAATGCAGGGATGGAGGGCGGGGTGGAAGGAGCATGGAAGGAAGGAAGGGTGGGAGGATGAGGGAATTAACACCAGCCCCCATGGTATCTTCTGGAACACACAGGCCACTGGGGAGGGGGCAGTCACCGGGGTTTACTCCACCATGTGGCCAGGACTGATGTGGAGTGCACAGGCGTGTGAGCGTGCACACAAGTGACACACCCCAGCCAGATTTCAGAGATGCCTGGGCATGCCCCACCCAGGTTGGGGTGGAAGAGGCCTTGGCCTACTCCAGGGTCTCCTTGTTGGCTCAAGAGCCCCCGGGGGCAGCGCCTGAACCCTTCCCATCGACACTGAGCCCCAGCCAGGGTGAGGGTGACTGTGGCCCTGCCCTGGTGCCCTGGGCTCTTCCCAGCACCTGCTCCCTGGGAAAGGACCCTCACCAGGGCTTGGCGGGGTTTCTGCTTAATGCTCCGAGGGTCTGTAAACAGGAGCTGGACACCGGGCGGCAGGGGCCAGGGAGGTGGCGGCCCACGTGCCCGATGGCCCCCGAAAGCCCCTGAGAGCCCCAAGCAGCAGGGAAGGGTTCCCAGAAGCTGCCCTTCTGCTTGAGGTCACGGGGGGTGGGCCGCCCTTGAGGAGCGGGTCCTGCCTTCTGCCCTCTTGGAGACAGAAGCTGTGGCCTCACGGCCTGCACCAGCCCCCGCCCCCCACCTCAGGCCCGGCCCCAGAGCAAGGCTGCTCCATCTGGGAGTCGGCCATGGGTTCTGCCTGGCGTGAGAGAGTGAAACCTCCTGCTCTAATTATACCCCTGGACGCCTCCTCCGCCCCCCAGTCCTTTCCACTTCAAAGGCCACTGGCCCCAGGCACTAGGGAAAGTTTCTAGGTGTCCGCAGCCTCCCCCGCCTCCTGCAGGAGCGTGGGTCCCAGGCTAGAGGTGAGTGCAGTCCCGTGGAGCCTGCCGTCTGGGCCCTTCCCACAGTGGCCGCTGGGGCACCCCTCCCTCCTACTCTGATCGCTGGAGCTCCCCTCCACCCCCAGCCATGTGGCTAGCTCCCACCTGCTCCCTTTTGAGGGTAGGTTAGGTTCTCGGCCCGGGTCCTATCTTCAGGGAGCTCCGGCCACAGACAGACCGGCACCTTGAGGATGACAGGTCGCCCTGAGTGGGGGGTGGGTGGGTGAGCGCCCCAAGGCCAAAGCTGAGACAGGAGCTGAGGGGCCAGGGCAGGGGGACAGAGGACGAAGGAGCAACCGCTTGGTTCAGGGGTGGGGTGAGGGGCCGAGCCAAGGGTCTCCAGACCAGGACCTAGGGTTGGGACCCATGTCTCATTTGAGAGGGAGTTGGCATCTCCAGGAAGGCTCCCTGGGGAGGGCTGAGATGACACGCCCTCCTCCCCACTGGGGGGCAGCTGGACAATTCCTCACGGGTCATATGACTAGGTAGCTCTCACAGGACCAGCAGGGTGTGGAGGCTGGGCTGGAGGGATGGACTGAAATGCCGCACAGAGCTGATGGGGTAGGCTCTTCCTGCCAGGGCAGGAAGGCCTGCTGGTGGCATTACTAAAGGGCGAGTGTCCAGAATGAGGGAGGTGATTGCCTCTCTGTTCTGCAGTCCGAGACCGTAGTGCCCTGTGCTCCAGAGAGGCCTCCCCTCTTCCCTTATTATCACCCCACCATGGCTTCTGATTTGCTGCTCCTCACAACCCCCAGGAATGGGGCTAGTCCCTTTGAATCCTCAGCCCAGGCTGAGGTGGCCTGAGGCCACATGGTCAGCACTTGAAACAAGTAATCCCTCCTTCATGACCTTCTCCTCCAGGAAGGAAGGCAGGGAAGGAAGGAGCAGGAGAAGGAGGAGGGAGAGATGAAGTGAGGGAGGAAGGATGGGAGGAGGGAGGGCTGTTTCCCCCGCCTTTGAGGGGGCTCCCATGGAGGCCGCTCCCCTACCTGCCCCCCTACCTGGTGCAGGGAGCGCTCGCGTAAAACTCTGAGCGTTTGATCCCAATTTCAAAGCAGCCTTTGTCCCAGCCTGTGCTGGCTGGCACGTGGGCCTGGTCTGGGTGCCCATTCACCTGTCCCTCCGCCCCGGGCTGGGGGCGGAGCAGCAGGTGGGCCCAGTCTGTCCTCTTCCTCGGGGATGTCCCCTCCTCTGGGACTGGCTGGTCCCTCTCACCCGGGCTCTGTCTCTGGATGTTTCTGTGCATCTCTCTGGTTCTCCGAGCGTCTCTCTCCTCTGTCTCTCTCTGTGTCTTGGTTCCAGTGGTCTCCCGGCTCCTGGCCCTCCATGGGGCCTTCCTGGGGGGCCCAAACGTGGTCAGGCTGGGCCTCCCCTGGGGCTGCCGTACGCAGGGATGGGGGAAGGGAAAGTCCGGGCTTACCCGTGCTGGGAGGAGGGGTTCTCGGCAGGTGCTAGGGCGTCCTCACCTTGGACAGGCCCCTGCTTCTTCACCAGGGCCACCCTGGGGCCGTCTGGGCAGGACCGGCTGGAGGCTGGCCATGGCCACACAGAGATACCAGCTGGGCCTGGCTGCAGTCTGGACTACAGGGGAACCGCCCCAAGTGCCAGCTTGTTCACCCCCCCCACAATTGCCCCTCTGGGTTGCTCCAGGTTCCTGCCCGGCAGGCTTTCTGCACCCTTGCCAGCAACTGCCCTTTGACATTTCTCGGGTGATAGCCTCAGCGCCCACTGCCCAGACCCAGCCGTTCCAGGACCCCGAGCTAGACTTGTCTGGGGAGCCCTTTCCCACCATAACCATGATGGCTGTGCAGGTCCTGGGCTTGAGGAGGGGACAGGCACTCTTTGTCCTCCATTGCCTCGGCTGCAGGGTGGTGGCCATAGCCACAGGCCTGGAGGTTCTCAGATCAGGGTCAGCAGGAGTGGGGACCCAGCCCCACCCCTGTGCCTTGGGGTCCCAGGCGGCCCAAATGGCTGCCTTGGAAGGAACGGGTGGTATTTGGGCATTCAGCTCTTCCCACCCCTCCCTGAAATGCCTTCCCGCCTGGCCCTCAGCTGCCGATGCCTTGTTCAGGGCCCTTGAGGTGAAACTGTAGAAACCCAGCTGGGACAGGGCAGCTGCTGGCAGAGGGCTCCCGTGGGCCTGGACCGCCAGGAGGCTCAGCTGGCACGAGGAACCCCACCGGACTCAGGGGCTCTGGGGAAAAGTAAGACCGGGAAGCTGGGCAGGGACGGCAGTTTCTAGGAAGCCCATGGGGGTGGTCCTGCCCAGAGCATCACAGGGGGCTCTGTGGGGTCAGGGCTGGCTCAGCCAGGCCTGGGGAGGCCGAATGACTGCAGCGTTGGGGGATGGGGAGCGGCCAGGCCTCATGTCTCCCACTTCCCAGCACCTGCCTGGAGCCGTCTTGGGGGCACAGCAGCCCATTGTCAGCCTCTGGGCTACACGGCCTAGAACCTGCCTGGAGGATATAGCAGTTTCCGGCATTGTTAACTGACTGTGTCCCCTAAGCCTCAGTTTCCCCAAGATGGCACCAGGGGTGTTGGAGGGAGGTGATGAGCCCCAGAGTGGCAGCACATAGTGGCCACTGTGGGTACCTGGGCCCACAACCTCAACCTCTCAGGCCAGTCGGGGCGCCTCGTTACGAGACCCTGGGCCTGCCCCTCGCCCTCACCCCACTGGGCTAGGCCTTGGTGTGGGGTCCCTTCCTGCTGATGAGTTGGTCAGTGGGCGCTGCGCCTTTGACCTCTACCACATGCTGTGCGGCCTCTGGCTGAGCATTCAGAAATAGTGGCCTGGTCTGACGCCACGTCTCATGCCTGTAATCCCAACACTTTGGGAGGCCAAGGTGGGAGAATCACTTGAGCCCAGGAATTCAAGAATAGCCTGAGTAACATAGTGAGACCTAGTCTCTACCACAAAAAAAAAAACTATATATATATGCATATATATATAAAAAAATTAGCCAAGTATGGTGGTGAACACCTGTAGTTTCAGCTACTTGGGAGGCTGAGGCAGAAGGACCACCTGAGCCCAGGAAGTCAAGACAGGTAAGCCATGATTGTGCCACCGCACTCCAGCCTGGCCGACAGAGTGAGACTTCCCGACTCAAAAAAAAAAAAAGAAAAAAGAAAAACCCACATAACTTATGTCTCCACAAAGACTTGCACTCGGTTTTTACAGCAGCGCTCTTCACAAGAACCAAGAGGTAGAAACAGCCCACATGTCCACTGATGGATGATGGGTAAACAAGTGTGGTCTATCGATGCAGTGGAATACTTATTATTTATCCATAAACGGGAAAGAAATTCCGACACAGGCTACCAAGCAGATGAGCCTTGAAGGCACGACGCCCAGTGAACGAAGTCACAAAAATCCACCTGTTCTCCAATTCCATTCACATGAAAGTCCAGAGTTGATGAATCTTTAGAAGCAGAAGGTGCATTCACGATTCCTCAGGGCTGGGGCTTGAGGAGCTAGGGAGAAAGGCTTCTCCTTTTTCTTTCTTCCTTTTTTTTTTTGAGTTGGAGTCTCACTCTGTCACCCAGGCTAGATGGCAGTGGCATGCTCACGGCCACCGCAGCCTCAACCTGGTGGGCTCTGGCGGTTCTTCCGCCTCAGCCTTCCAAGTAGCCGGAACTACAGGCGCGTGCTACCATGCCCAGCTAAGTTTAGATTTATTGTAGAGACAAGGTCTCGCCAAGTTGCCCGGGTTGGTCTCAAACCTGCGGGCTCAGGCAATCCACTCACCTCAGCCTCCCAAAATGCTGGGATTACAGGCTGAGCCACCGAGCCCGGCCTCTTTTTATTGAGTCGAGGTCTCACTCTGTCACCCTGGCTGGAATGCAGTGGTCTGATCATGGCTCACCGCAGCCTCGACCCTCCTGGGCTCAGACGATCCTCCCACCTCAGCCTCCCAAGTAGCTGGGACTACAGGCACACGCCACCACACCTGACCAAAAGTTTCTTCTTTTTTTGATTTTTTTTGTAGAGATGAGATCTCGCTGTGTTGCCCAGGGTGATCTCAAACTCCAGAGCTCAAAAAATCCTCCTGCCTCAGCCTCCCAAAGTGTTGGGATTACAGGCATCAGCCACCACACCTTCCTAAGGTGATGACCATGTTGTCAAACTGACTGTGGTGGTGGTTACACATATCTGGGAATATACTAGAAACTGTTGGATTATATGCTTTATTTCATTTTATTTTTTGAGTTGGGAGTCTCACTCCCAAGCTGGAGTGCAGTGGCATGCTTACGGCCACCGCAGCCTCGACCTGCTGGGCTCCGGCGATCCTTCTGCCTCAGCCTTCCAATTAGCTGGAACTACAGGCTTGCACTGCCATGCCCGGCTATTTTGTATTTATTGTAGAGATGAGGTCTCACCAAGTTGCCCGGGTTGATCTCGAACCCGTGGGTTTGGGCAATCCTCTCACCTCGGCCTCCCAAAGTGCTGGGATTATAGACTTGAGTCACCACACCCAGCTGGATTATACACTTTAAGCTAGTGACATGCATGGTACATGAATTGCAGTAGAGCCTTGAACAACAGGAGTTGGAACCGTGCGGGTCATTTAGACACAGATGTTCTTTTGCCTCCACCAACCGGGAAAACAAGACCAGCCCTTCCTCTTTCTCCTCCTCCTCAGCTACTCAACGTGAAGACGAGGGTGAGAATCTTTCTGATGATCCCTTTCCACTTAATGAATAACAATAGACTTTCTCTTCCTTGGGATTTTCATTTTTCTTTTCCCTTTCTTTTCTTTTCAAGACAAAGTCTCTCTCTGTTATCCAGGCTGGAGGGCTGTAGCTCACTGTAGCCTCGAACTCCTGGGCTCAAGCAATGCTCCCTTCTCAGCTTCCTGAGTCAGCTGGGACCACAGGCATGTGCCATTATGCTTAGATATATATATGCCATATATATCTTTTCTGATAGAGATAGGATCTTGCTATTTTGCCCAGGCAAACTCCTGGGCACAAACAATCCTCCTACCTCTGTCTCCCAAAGCATTGGGGTTACAGGCATGAGTCACTGTACTCAGCCCTGTTTATAATTTTCTTTTCTTGTTTTTGTTTATTTGTTTGCTTGAGTTGGGATCTCACTCAGTTGCCCAGGCTAGAGTACAGTGGCATGATCACAACTTGCTGCAGCCTCAACCTCTTGGGCTCAGGTGATCCTCCTGCCTCAGCCTCCTGAGTAGCTTGGACTACAGGTGTGCACTACCACACCTGGCTAATTTTTTTTTTATTTTTGTAGAGATGAGGACTCACTATGCTGCCCAGGCCAGTTGCGAACTTCTGGGTTCAAGCCATCCTCCTACCTTGGCCTTCCAAAGTGCTGGGATTACAGATGTGAGCCACTGTGTCTAGCCTATAATTATCTTAATAACAGTTTATTTTTTCTCTTACTGTAATACAAGAATACAGTCTATCATATGTATAGCATACAACATATGTGTTAATCGACTGTTTAGTTACTGGCAAGGCTTCCAGTCAGCAGTAAGCTGTTAATGGTCAAGTTTCGGGGGAGTTGAGAGTTACATTTGGCCGGGCTCGGTGGCTCAGCCTGTAATCCCAGTGCTTTGGGAGGCCGAGGCGAGTGGACTGCCTAAGCCCACGGGTTCAAGACCCGCCCGGGCAACTTGGCGAGACCTCATCTCTACGATAAATTAAAAAAAAGTCAGCTGGGCATGGTAGCACGCGCCTGTAATTCCGTCTACTCGGAAGGCTGAGGCGGAAGGATCGCCGGAGCCCAGTGGGTCGAGGCTGCGGTGGCCGGGAGCGGCCACTGCACTCCAACTCAAAAAAAAAAAAAAAAAATGTTACATTCAAATTTTCAATTTTGTGGAGGCCACTTCCCTCAACCCCCTAGCCACTGTTGAAGGGTTAACTGCACATCTCAACCAAAGCTGTGAAAACAAAATGGCCTGCCTGGCTCCCTGAGCAGGGAAGGGGACTGCTGTCCCTGCTGTCCCTCCCTTCCCGCTGTGTTCTCCATGGCAGGGGTGAGGACCCAGCCCCAAGGACAAATGGGCTTGGGAGGGGGCCATGCTCAGGCGGGGCCCTGGGCTTGCTCTGAGAGTCGCCTGGTGTTTGTTCAGCAGGCCTGGGCCCTGCTTCCAACCCCGGCCCTCCCAGAGTCTTCCCAGAAGGATGTTTTTACAGGGACCTGCTGAGCAAATGGCATTTGGACTCTAGCCCGCGAAGCCTGGCGGATGGTCCCCACATCCCACCCCCGTTTAAAAGCAGCCTGTTTCCTCCTGCGTCCGGCTGGAGCCCTGTCCATGCTCAGCATGGGCTCCTGGGGTGCCAGCCTCTCGGGCTGTGCCAGCCTCATGGGATGCACTGAGGGTAGGGCCTGAGGTACCCTGAGCATGAGGGACTTGGTGAAGGAACCTGCATGGCCCTCCCTGGGGATGCATTTGGGGCCCCTCAGCCAGGCTTGGGGAGGGGTCTGTGCCAGGCTGGGGGTCCAGGGCAGCATGGTCAGGCTCACAGCCCAGCGGTTCAGGAGCTCAGGCAGGCATCTGGTGGAGACATCGCGGCCATCTTGGGCCCCTGCCCTCCCACCCCCAGGCCTGGCCTTAACCACACCGCACTTCCCACAGCTGGTCCCACATTGCGCTCTGGGACGTCCGGATCTGGTGGGGGTGGGAGGGAGTTTTCCCAGAAATGGGCCTGTGAGTCACCAGCAGCCAGCCCAGGAAGTGGGCACCTCCTGTCCAACTCCGCTGGCTGACCACAGGGCCTCGGTGCAGACCACAGAGACGAGGCCGCTCACGGTGACCTCAGGACCAGCCGGCGCCCTCGTACCCCGACCTCAAGGAGTCCCCGGGGCTGTGGGTGAGACTCCCCGGGAATGGCAGGCACACCAGGGAGGAGAGGGCTTCAGGAGCCACTGTGGGGAGCCTCTCTAGGAGGGAGCGGCACGTGGGGCACCCTGAGGTCGGAGTGGACCACTCAGGAAGGAGGGTGGGGAAGGGCTGAGGCTGAGCCTTGAGACCTAGAGCAGGGGGGTCCCAGTAGCACTTGGCCAGGGGTGGGTCCCCAGGAAGCCAAAGGGAGGCTGGGGGGGAGGAGCTTCTGGACCCAGCAAACCCGGCTTGGGAAGGGAGTGTGGGCGGGACCAGAGACAGGGAGGAAGTGGCCAAGGCCACACAACCATCTAGGAGCAGACCCCACAAACCCAGACCTTGCTCTGTCAGCTTCCAGGCTGCTCTCCTACCAGCATGCTGGAGTCTCCCAGGGGCAGGACAGCGATGGGAGGGTCCTCTCGCGACAGACCAGCGAGTAAGCCTGGACCCTGGGAATGGCGCCCAGAGCTGCGAAATCGCAAATGGAAGCAGTGGTGGCTGCGCCCTTACACAGGGCTCCACGGCCTCCTGGGGGCCTGATATCTGGGTGGTGCCATCCCCTCTTCAGGCCGGGGATACCTGCCTGCTGGGCCTCCTAACAACGTTCCACATCCTGGGCAGCTTAAACAACAGGAGTTTATTCCCACAGTTCTGGAGCCTGGAAGTTTGAGGTCAACGTGTGACAGGGTTGGTTCCTCTGAGGCCTCACTCCTGGGCATGCAGATGCTGCCTTCTGTATCCTTACAGGGTCGTTTCCTCTGTATCTGTCTGTGTCCTTTTTTTTTTTTTTTTTTTTTTGTGAGTTGGAGTCTCACTCCGTCGCCCAGGCTAGAGTGCAGTGGCACGATCACGACTCACTGCAGCCTCAACCTCCTGGGCTCAGGTGATCCTCCTGCTTCAGCCTCCCGAGCAGCTGGGACTACAGGTGAGTGCCACCACACCTGGCTAATTTTTCTATATTTTTTGTAGAGACAAGGTCTCACTATGCTGCCCAGGCTGGTCTCAATTTTCCTGGGCTCAAGTGATCCTTTTGCCTCGGCCTCCCAAAGAGTTGGGCTGACAGGATATCAGTCATACTGAACGAGCGTCCAGGCCAATGACCCCATTTTTACCTTAATAATTTCTTTAAAGACCCTGTCTCCAAATATAGCAACATGCCGAGTTCAGAGTGTTAGGGCTTCAGCGTGTGCATTTGAGGGGGGACGCAGTCCAGCCCAGGATACTGAGCTTTTGTCCGGCCATTCCCTCCACTAGAACCTACTGTCCTGCAGGCTGGCACTCTCAACCTCAGTGTGGTCTCTGTTCTGCCTCCATGCTGAGCTCTGGGACAGGGTCTGGGAGGTGAGACTCCAAAGTCAGCCGCTGCTGGCTATGGAGCTTTGGAGAAGTTGCCGAACTGTTCTGAGCTGAGATGTCCTCATTTGTATGAACAGATACAAAAGATGGGGCCATTTGCCTTTCAGGGTTGCTTTGGGGATGACCAGGGTTCATAGTCATAATGTGATAAATAATCAGCATAGGCTGCACGCAGTGACTCACACCTGTCATCCCAACACTTTCAGAGGCCAAGATAAGAGGATTGTTTGAACCCAGGAGTTCAGGACCAGCATGAGCAACATAGTGAGAGCTCGCCTCTCCAAAAAAAATCCCCAAATTAGCCAGGCCTGGTGGCACTCACCTGTAATCTCAGCTACTTGGGAGGCTGAAGTGGGAGGATCACCTGAGCCCAGAAGGTCGAGGCTACGGTGGGTCGTGATTGTGCCACTGCACTCCAGCCTGGGTGACAGAGTGAGAACCCGACACCCCTCCCCCCAAAAAACATATATCCACATAGCAGCCATTCCCGATAACCCATGCCCAGCACACAGTAGGTGCTCAGGAAATGCACCCTGGACTACCAGAGGCTCCTGGGACAACAACACTCCCATTGGCACCTTCCCCATCTCCCAAGGCCCCCAAGAACATCCCTCTCTAGCTGAGACCCTCACCCCCGCCCCTCTGGTGACTCCGAGGTTCCCGCCACAGTGGGTCTCTTTCAGCTGTGCTAGGCACCTCTGGACTGGGGCTCCTCTGTGTCCATCCTCTCCCCTTGGCTCACTCAGATCCTGCCAAGCTCCTTCAAGGGCCTGTCCTACCCTGCTAGGCCCCAGGACACCAGCCACCATGAGGATCCCTGGCTTCTCTTAAGAAGAGGATTGAGTCATGGTTCAGTTCCAATGGGGGTGTGCTCTGGTGCTCGGTGACCAGTGGACCCTGGCAGCCAGCAGACCCTGGTGCAGAGGGGTCATCCTCATCCGCTGACTCCACCAGTCTCCTCCCAGATGCCATGGGGACACTGTCCTGGAGAAGATGGGGCTGCCTGGAGTGCATGCCCTGGGGGGTGGGGTGATTCATCTGGCCCTCAGGGTGACCCAAATGGGGGTGTGGGGTATGTTCTGGGGGGCACACAGAACATGGCTCCCCTTTTCCAGGCCACGTGGAGGCCGCATGGGACCTCGCATACTTGTCACTAGGAAAGAAGAAATGTCATGAATGTCTCCCAGGAAGCTTGGGATAGTGGCCGGGGTGGGTAAGTTAACACCGGGCACTCTGGGACCCCACATGTAGGGGAAGACAGCATAGCAGTCTCCAGCCACCCGGACCTCGGAGCACTTGGGTAAATGGAGGCACCGCAGGTCCGAGTTCTCGCCACACTGTGAGAACCTCCAGCCCTGTCCAGGCTGACCCCTGCTCCTCAGTAGCTTGGGCACAGGCATGTCCCGGGTCCTGGCTGGGGTCGGGGGCCATGCACACCACAGTTCTTGGGGCTACAGCCCAGGGGATGGGGCCCAAGAGTACCTCTACATGCCTGCCCATAGTATCCTAGGCTCCCTCACCATGGGGCGGGCATGGAGGGTGGCTGGGGGGTTACTGTCTCAGGTCGCAGGATCATTGCACTCCCACATCTTCCTGGAGCTCGGAAGAGCGGGTGGTCTAGGACCTGGCTGATGGCACATTCCAGAGCCTTCTGAGACCTCCATGGCCCTGCTTCCCTCCCTCACACCCAGCGGGGTGCCCTCCTCGGTGGAGGTGACCTCCCTGCTTAGGCCTCCCTCCATGCCCACCTCCAGAAGGGCCACAAAGATGAAGCCGGAGGTCACAGGCCGGGCCAGGCTCCTCCAGCTGTCTAAACACTCAGCCTGCAGGGCGACCTGGGCGCCAGGCCCACCTGCCCCCACCCAGCCTGCCCGCCCGCTGGGCGTGTGGGGCCGAGGGCTGGGGCTCAGGCGGGGGAGGCACCTTCCGGTCCTGCCGCAGCCCTGACGCCATCCGCCCCGTGGTGTCAGAATCAGTCGCCCTCTGTGGTGACTTAGAGGTGGGCACAGAAGACCTTCGGGGCCGCGGGGGTCGGGGCTCAGAGACGCTGGGGCCCTGGGCTGTGGAAGAGGGGGAGCGGGGGGAATTGGGGGTCTGATGGGCTCTGATGTGGGGACCTGGCAGACCTGGGGGCCGTGGGGTGTGGGGGAAGGTGGAACTGAGGGGTTTGGGACCTGATGGGCTCTGGGGTGGGAACCCGGCAGACCCTGGGAATGGAACCAGCGCCCAGGCGGTGTAGGAAACACGAATCCCCCAGTGGGAGGTGGGGCCCGTCTTGGGGACAGGCTCCTGCCACCTGTCTGCCGTGTGGCCTTAACGCTCCGAGGCCTCAGCCAGCATGGGCCCAGGCCTGGCCTCCTGGGAGCCTCGTGGCAGGGAGGGGCAGGGCCGGCTAGAGTAGGAGGACTAGGCGGGGGCAGCCATGTTTAATAGGCAGATGAGTGTCTCTGTGCCACATCTCGACTCTCACCTGTGGTTGGGACAGTGGTGCCCCCTGCGCTGCTGCTAGGGAGACCATGGACAAGAGAGGTGTCCTCGTCCTGGTGGGCCGCAGATCCAGCCCCCCAGGCTGGTTCTCCGCTGCCCGAGGCTGCCCCCATGGCCAGGGCCTGTGCGTCCTGCCACCCACCTCCGTGGCAGCCCTGCCCGGCTGTGGCCGTGGGGTCGTGGCTCAGAGCCCCGCCCTGGGAGTCAGTGGGACTTGGGTGGTGCTCTGCCACTTGCTGGCAGTGCAACCAGACCAGTGTCCTCCATTTCCTCACCAGAACGCAGGGGACCCATCCACACCCAGGACAAATGCTTCCTGAGCAGTGGGCCCCCACCAAGACTGGGTCCCGGCCAGGCTGGGGACTGGGAGACAGCCACGGACTTGTCCACATCGGACAGGTATCCTTCTGCCCCTCTGTTTGAGGTGACCGGGAGGCTCCCAGAAAGAGCTGGCCCAGAAGGCCTGGCCCCCGTGCCAGCTGCACCTGGGGGTTTCACATTGGCAGGCTGGGCAAGGGCAGGCCCAAGGTCCCCAGACAGGTGCATGAGGAGGCAGGCCACCAGCCAGGCAGGAAACCTGTTTCAGGGCAATAAACTCCCCACCCGAAACCGGGAGAGAGGAGATGAGAGAGGCCTGGGTGAGGCCCAGGCCTGCTCGCCCCAGAGGGATGCTATTACAGGGACGCTCCTGCCCCGCCCACTCCCAGACCACAGACACTGCTGGGACATGTTGGAGGAGGGGAGGAGCAGCCAGAATGGTGTGGAGGAGTCTCACTCTTCGTGCAGGCTGGAGTGCAGTGGCACAATCACAGCCCACCGCTGCCTCAGCCTGCTAGGCTCAGGCAATCTTCCTGCGTCAGCCTCCTACGTAGCTGGGACTACAGGCACGTGCCACCATGTCCGGCTAGTTTTTTAATTTTTATTTTTGTAGAGACAAGTTCTCGCCACGTTGCCTAAGGTAGTCTTGAACTCCTGGGCTCAGCAGTCCTCCTGCCTCGGCCTCCCAGAGTGCTGGGATTACAGGCGTGAGCCACTGCACTCAGCCTCGAAGATTCATTTCATTTTTATTTTATTTTACCTTATTTTTCGGAGTCAGAGTCTCACTCTGTTGCCCAGGCTGAAGTGCAGTGACACACTCACAGCCACCGCAGCCTCGACCTGCTGGGCTCAAGTGATCCTTCCATCTCAGCCTTCCAAGTAGCTGGAACCACAGGCATGTGCCACCACACCGGCTAATTTTTTCGAGGTATTGTAGAGACGGGGTCTCGCCATGTTGCCCAGGCTGGTCTTGAATCCGTGGGCTCAGGCAATCCTCTCGCCTTTGCCTCCCAAAGTGTTGGGATTACAGGCGTGAGCCCCTGTGCCCGGTTGGAGGATTTGATTTAAAGGAAAGGCTGATATGAACTCATGAATCACCAAACAAAAAGTGTATGGCCTGTTGTAAAATTGAAAGGAAAAAAATACAAAAGACAGGTTCTGAAACATGGCACCCAGGGTGGCTCTATTTTGGGGGGAAACATCTAAGGGGAGGCCCCAAGTGAGGTTTCCAGCTGGTCTAACCCCTGTTTCTCCCTTTCTGCCCTCGTCCGCAGGTCCAGCTGATCCAACCCCTGTTTCTCTGCAAGGCTGGCACGACCTGCTATCTTGTGAGCCATTTACTTTTGCCGTACAGACCCTCAAGTGCTGCCAGCCCCAGAGACCATGCGTGTGCAGAAACGGCCGGCCCCAGACCAGGGCCTCTGCCTGCCCTGCCTCGGGGGCTGGGTATACAGGTGGCTTGAGGCCAGCTCTGGGAGCAGATCTCTTGGTAGAACCAGGGTGGACCCAAGCCCCAGATGGATAGAACTGTGGTTGACCCCTGGTCCTCAGCCTGCCCGATCTTGGTGGGCGCCCACTGCTCAGGAAGCATTTGTCCTAGGCATGGACGGGTTCCCTGCATCCTGGAAGGGATGGAGTAAGAAAATGGGGGCCACTGGCCCAGTCAGACCACCAGCAAGTGGTAGCGCCCCACCTGAGTCGCACCAGCTCCAAGGCCACTCTGAGCCACAGTCCCACGGCCACAGCCGGACAGGGCTGCCGCTGAGGTGGGCAGCAGGACAAGTAGGCCCTGGTCATGGGGCGGCCTTGAGCAGTAGAGAGCCAGCCTGGGGGCTGGAGCTGCGGCCCAGGGCTGTGGACATCTGACTGGGGTAAGGGAGGGGACACACACTTGGGGGAGGAGGAGGAGGGCCCTGGGTCCCTGGACTGCTCAGCTCTCCTGACAGTGGACTTCTTGCTGGAGAAGCTTTTCTGTGACTTTCTAGTTGACGGCATACTGGGAACCAAGGTGAAATGCCCGTGCTGGGAAACGTGTGCTGTCTGGGTGGGAAAAGCATGTATTCGACTTGGAATGGCATGATAGTCAGATCAGGCAATCAGGTATTTATGGAGCGCCTACTGTATGCCGGGTCTGGTGAAAGAGGACAGAAAAGAACTGTATGCACCCACTGCCCTCAAACAGGGAGAAAGGGGGCCAGACGTTCCCTTTCCCTAGGAGGCAGAGACATCTTCCAGGTGGGGCAGTCCAGAAGGCCTTCCTGGAGGACAAATTTTAAGGGCTCTTGGAGGCTAAGCACCTCTCTGGACCTCAGTTTTTGCCTCTGAGATGGGGAGAAAATGCTGGCTCTGTTTGCTGTATGGGATTTTTCTTTTTGAGTTGGAGTCTCACTCTGTCGCCCAGATTGGAGTGCAGTGTCCGCTTCCGGCCACTGCAGCCTCGACCTGCTGGGCTCCGGCGATCCTTCTGCCTCAGCCTTCCGAGTAGCCGGATTACAGGCACGCGCTACCACGCCCGGCTGATTTTTTGATTTATTGTAGAGATGAGGTCTCGCTGCCCAGGTGTGTCTCGAACCCGCGGGCTCAGGCAATCCACTCACCTCAGCCTCCCAAAGCGTGGGATTACAGGCTGAGTCACTGAACCCGGCTGGGATTTTTTTTTTTTAAAGAAAGCAGGAATTTATTAAGAGGACGACAAAGCTCCTGGCAGTGGGAGGGGTCCCAAAAGGTTACCCCCGTATGGGATTTTTAAAGGGCAACCTACTTGGGTTCCCTCCCACTGTGGGAGCTTTTCTGCCCTCTCAATAAATCCTACTCAAAAAAGAAAGAAAGAAATAGGCTGGGTGCAATGGATGAGGCCTGTAATCTCAGCACTTTGGGATACCGAGGCAAGAGGATTGCTTGAGGCCAGGAGTTTGAGACCAGCCTGGGCAACACAGCGAGACCTCGCCTCCGCCAAAGAGAAATAGAAGAAAAAAATTAGCCAGGCATGGTGTTGTGTGCCTGTAGTCCCAGCTGCTTGGGAGGCTGAGATGGAAGGATGGCCTGAGCCCAGGAGTTCCAGGCTAAGATGAGCCATGATTGTGTCACTGCACTCCAGCCTGGGAAACAGAGAAAGACCCCAACTAAAAAATTAAAAAAAATAATAAAACAAAATAAACAAATACAGTCACTGCTGAGGTCGTGATCTGGGGGCCTAACCCAGCAGGCACCCCGGAGGTGGCCAATGAGGCTGTGGCACTCACCCGCCTGACCATCCTGCGCCCGGGACAGCAAAGAGGAAGCTGGACGGGAACTCCATGGCGCAATGCGGCTGTTTATGTCCACGACGCGACCCGCAAGCTTGTGCAATGAACGCGGCCCCGGAAGACGGACGGCCTGTGGCCGCACGCAAGGGGCAGGCGAGGGGTCACTTGGAGACCAGCCACCCCGGGGTCACACCCACCCAGTTGGAGCCCCAGTGTCTTGGCCCTTCCGGCTCCTAAGGCCACACCCGCCTCCCCCCAGCTGCCCGCCTAGGGGCCCAGAGGTGTGGAGGCCACCCTCTCCCACACCTACGTGGCCACTGTCCCCGAGGGGAGGGCTCTGCCCAGCTCAGCTCCAGTCACTTGCTCTGTGTGCCTTCAGGACAGAACTGGGCTCTGGTCTTCGGGCTGCCCTGGGTTCAAGTCCTGCCCTTACTTCCTCTGTGTGAGCTGGAGCAGGACCCTCCCCCTCCTTGGGCAGGGGATGGGGGGGCGTCTACCAGTGGGGGAGGCGAGGCCAAGGCCTAGGGGCTCCTGAGGGAGAGGGAGCAGAGCCCGGCGAGGTCAGGGGAGGCTCTGGGCTGGTCGGGGAATGAGACCGAGCAAGAGAGGCTGCCATGTGCAGAACGAGTCCTGGGCAGAGGCCAGAGGACACACATCTGCTGGCCAGAGCCCCGGAGAGAAGGGCCCAGCTGTGCCGGACTCAAGGTGGCCATGACAGTGAAGACACGTCTCTCTGAGCTCCCAGCCGGGCGGGACCTCCGCCCCAGTCTCTGCCTCTGTGCAGTCAGGGGAGACTGCACCCCTGACGGGTGCCAAGATGCCCCATGACCCCCAGAAGTGCCGGTCTCCCAAAAGACGGCCCTGGAATGTGGGGGGCAGAAGTGGGGGAGAGACTGGAGACCTTCTCCCGGGATACCGGCTGTGGCCAGGCGGGTCTGGAGCTGGGAGGGCCCGGCTATGTCAGCTTCCTTGACAGTGCTGCCTACAGAGCCCAGACCCCAGCCAGGCAGGTTATCAGGAGCGCCTGCAGGCCCGGTCTGGGGCATCAGGGAGGGGCGCGGGGCATTCCCAGCCCGCCCAGCACCCGCTATCTGACACTGCCTGGCCCACCCCAGATAATTCCCCATAGTGGAGATAGAGGCTGGGAACTGGCCGTAGGGCCCGCCCAGCCTGGCAGGAAAGCTCCACGCAGGGCCAGGGGCACTGGGAGCAGCTCAGTGCGGGAGCGTCCCATTGGAGAGATGAGAAAACTGAGGATCAGGGAGGCAGAGCTGGGCTTCCCCACCTCTCACCTGAGGGCCACTCCTCCCAGGCCCTCCGCTGTGGGCCCCACCTCTGCAGCCCCCGGGTGCTGTCCATTTGGGAGGGAGCTTCGGGTGGGGGGCACAGCTCGCCTGCTCCCACAGTGCCCTGGCAGCATCCCAAGGCTGCTGGCCTCTGCCTGGGACCCGCTGGCTCCAGCCGGGGCCTCCCTCCGCTCAGGCCCCGAGTGCCATTCAGGGTCGGGGAGTTGGGGGGGAATGCCCACTCCACCCCCACCGGGGCCCCAGGGCCTGGCCCGGCTTCGTGGGAACAGAGGTGGGGCCAGTCTCCCCACGTGGGGGGGTCCTGGGAAAATGGGGGCTTTCTGGAATCCCAGAAAGCCCCTCTTCCCACATGCAGGGCCTTCCAGGGCCCCCCCGGGCCCACCCGGCGCCTGCGGCCAGCCCTCCTGCCTGATCTTACGACACCCACCTGAAGACTGAGGCAGAAACCTGAGTCGCCAGTCAGGCCCCGACGTGCAGGCTGCCCCAACTCACCCGGCTCCTCTCCCATGGGGGGAGGGGTGCAGCTCACACAAGACCCTATGGAAACACCAGGGGCCTTGGGAGTGTGGTGTGGGCAATACCACCCTGGGAAAAAGCACTGGGCCCAGTGCCTTGGCCACCAGACATCCCGCAGAGGTCACTGGGTCCCTGTGCCTCGGTTTCTCCACCTGTGAATGGGACACCTCCCCAAGACCCTCACCAGACGCACAGCTGGCACCATGGCCTGGCCTGCGTCTGAGGAGTCTGCCCCATCCTGGTCCCTGGGGGAGGGCACACTGCGAGTGACCCCCAGGCTGACCTCCCAACACCAGCCCCCTCAGCTCAGGGCCCACAAGGGGTTCATCTCCCAGATTAGGGGTGCAAGCAGGGCCTATGAAGGGGGGCCTCAAATGTGGGGTCCTGCCTCCCACCCCCAGGGACCCTGGTGCCAAGGGGCGATGGTGGGCTCTGCCCAGGCATGTCCAGGGCTTAGGAAGCCTCTCCAGGGTTGGATCAGAACCAGGGAGAGGGGGCAAGTCCTCGTGGACTCTGGCCGGACACCCACGGGACCATGTCCCCTGAGGCCCAGCCTCACCTTGCCCTGCTGCTCCTCCCAGGCTGGGGGCAGACCAGAACGCAGGTGTCAGGTGTCCCGGTGCCCTGGGCTTCCTGTTCCTAGAGCTGCCACCACACGGGGGGGTGGCGGCGTGCACCTTCCTTCCTTTGCAGCAAACGGTGAAAAAGTTGGAGTGACTTGGGGATAAACAAGGTGAAGCCCCTCCCTGTGGGAGAAACTGTTGGGCAGGATCCCTCAAGGTAGGCTCAGTGAGGTAGCAACCTCCTCTCTATCCTGGGCCCAGGTTGCTCTGGTCACTCTCCACGCTGGACATGCCAAACCTGCCTTGTATGGCTGTACAAGTTGGGCACTGCTCACGGGGCTGAGTTGGCAGCACAGTGGCCCTACCTACTGGGGGCATCTTTTTAAATGTCAATGGGAACTCCACAAACACTGGCTCAAACCTGCCATGGTGCCTGCCATCCATAGGAGGAGGCTGGCATCCTTTGTCTCTGTTGGCCTCCAGTTGCATCCTATATGACTTCTCTGACCCTCCCCCACAGGTCTCAGCCTGGGTCGCACTCTCCCTGAGCGCTGGGTGGGCCAGCCACCCAGGCTGTCCCCATCAGGGCCTGGATATGTATGCTATCGCCGTGTGGTCCCTGGGCCATTTCCCCCGGTCTGTGGGCTCTGTCAGGGCTGAGAGGAGCCCGAATAAAACCACTTTGGGGCTGGGCACAGTGGCTCATGCCTGTAATCCCAGCCTGTTGGGAGGATCACTCGAGCCCAGGAGTTCGAGACCAACCTGGGCAACATAGCAAGCCCTTGTCTCTACAAAAATAAAATTAAAAAATTTTCAAATGAGCCAAGCGTGGCAGCGTGCACCTGTAGTCCCAGCTACTCGGGAGGCTGAGGCGGGAGGATCACCTGAGCCCAGGAGGTCAAGGCCGCAGTGAACCATGACTGTGCCACCACACTCCAGCCTGGGCAACAGAGTGAGACCCCAACTCCAAAAAACAAACAAACCACTCTGGAATCCACATGTGCAGCTGGGGCCCAGCAGCCAGACGTTATGCCGGTGATGGGGACGCAGGATTGGCATGGTGAGGGGTGGGGGCAGGTGGGACCTCGAGCCTCTGGTCAGGGCCCAGGCAGAGCCCGAGGCAGACCAGGACAGGTGCGTGGCCCTCAGGGAGCCCCTGGTGGAAGGTCAGGTCCAGCCCTGGCAGCCCCTGGGCCTACGCCCCACCTCTCCTGCCTCACTGTGCAGACATGTAGGGCAGAGCCTGGACCCGTTTGGCCTTGACCTTCCCTTCTGCACAGTGGCCTTGCCTGGGCACCTCCCTCACCCCAGAGCAAGTGCCAGCCTCGTGCTACTTCTCACATACATCTGTCCTTCTCAGCTCCTGCTCTAAGTTAAGTCTGGCCTTCAGGGTCCGGGGCATGCACTGCCTCTTCCGAGGAGTCCCCCTGGGCAAAGCAGTGTCTCCCTGGGCCTTGGTGGGGCCAGGGCAGCTGAGCTTTCCAAGGGGAGTCCTGAGGGGCCTGGCTGGGCCCCGGGGCCCCTTGAAACCACCTTTATGGTGCAGAGGCTGTGTGGTCTGCCTGGGTGCCTCAGTTTCCCCATCTGTGAAGGCGAGAGTATGCATAAAGTTCGTGAACTCAGGAGATCCGGCCAGGGTCCATTACTGGGGACCGTGTCTGCTGACAGTTCCCATAGAGTGGCTCTCAGTACTGAGTGTGGCACATGCCCGGGCAGTGCCCGCCACAGCTGCTTGTAGGATGGTGCTTTTGCTCCTCAACTACTGTCAGTTCCTGCCCCTCAGGGTCAGGGGCCAGCGGTGAGGCCTGTGCACTCCTGGCTCTGTGTCCCCTCCCCCTTTCTCCCATCTCTTCCAGGGTCACTCAGAGAACCTTGGTGTGCCAGAGCCCTGGGGAAACACCAGGGTGTGGCACAATTGGTCCTGGGAGCCCTGGGGCAGGCAAGGAGCCCCCAGAAATCTCCAGGCTCAGCCCAGACCCCCACAATGTTGGAGAGCAGGGGCTCTGGGGGCCACCCAGGCCCCCACTTGTCCTCAAGGGCCAGCACAGCTTCAGTGACCCTGACCAGGAAGGAAATGCTCTGTGGAGTCCCCCCCGCTGGTCATGTGGCTAAACTGCTCTGGCTCCTGGTGGAGGCACCATTGAGTACCTTCTGTGTACAGCTGCATGCTGCTGAGGGGGTAGTGGTGGTAGCCCCCCTGGGGCCAGCCCTGGAGGGGGCCAGAGGTGGGAAGAGTCTTCGTGCCAGCGCCAAGAGGGGCTGGGGCAGAAGCCGGACTCAGAAGGGGCGGAGGCTGGGCCGGCCTCACCTGAGACTCCGGGAGGGTGGGCACCTGCTGGCTCTCACACCTGGCAGCATGCCACACTTCCTCCTGGGCTCAGCACTTTCTCACGCTCGGAGCTGGCACGGGGGACGGGGCCACGCTGGGACTTGCTGTCCTGGCCCCAGGAAGGCGGGCAAGGCTTTCCTCGGGGCCCAGGGCAGGGGCTGCAGCAAGTCACGACTTGGCTGGGGGGAGCTGGGTTGCAACATCAGCCACGCAGCTGCAGGAGGCCCGGCCCCCCCGCACGTGTCCGGGCCCGCCCGACCGGGGGAGGCAGCTCCCAAGCTCTCCAAAGGTGGACCCAAGACAGACCTGGACCAAGGCCCTGGTCCCTCTGGTCCTGAGTTTCCTCCCCTTAAAATCAGGGATGATAGAGGCTGGTCGGGACATCTGTGTGGAATATCGCAGGCACGCCACACCTCATCAGAGCCAGGGTTGACCCTGGTTTCAGACCTCAGGGTCCCTCTCTGAAGGCTGGGATGATGGGGTTACCTTGGTTGCTGGGAGGTCCCAAGGAGAAAGCTACACACAGGGCTTTTACAGGAATTTTTTTCTTTATTATTTGTTTTAGAGACAGGGTCTCACTGTTACCCGGGCTGGAGTGGATCATAGCTCACTGCAGCCTTAAACTCCTGGGCTCAAGCGATCTTCCCGCCTCAGACTCCCAATAGTTGGGACCACAGCGCATGCCGCCATGTCAGTTTATTTTCAATCTTTTTTGTAGAGACAGGGTCCCGCTATGTTGCCAGTCTGGTCTTGAACTCCTGGCCTCATGTGATCCTCCCACCTTGGCCTCTCAAAATGCTGAGATTATAGGCATGAGCTGCTGCACCTGGCCTGAAATCAGGAATTCTTAAAGGCCCCTGAGTCTGATGAGCTGGGGGACAGAGGCCTGTGGCCTCTGGTTCTCAAGGTCTCACGCAGCCCTGGGCTGTGAGCTCAGAGCTGTCCAGCCAGGACCAGTAAGTGTCCTCAGTCCCCTGGACCTGATGGCCCTCCAGTGGACCAGTGGAGCACCTGCCCCAGCTGCCAGCCAGTCCCTCAGAGCCAGTAGGACCCCTCTGGTCACGGACCCCTGACCTCTGCACAATTCCATTTGGAGGTCACGCTGGCCCGTGAATCTCACCCCCCACCTCCCAGGTCCTGGGATAGGCCTTTTTGTGATTGTAAAGACAAACAGTCCATGCGTGGTGGCTCATGCCTGTAATCCCAGCACTTTGGGAGGCCAAGATGACAGGATTGCCTGAGCCCAGGAGTTCAAGACCAGCCTAGGCAACATAGCAAGACCTCATCTCTACAACAAACCAAAAATTAGCTGGGCACGGTGGCGCGTGCATGTAGTCCTAGCTACTCGGGAGGCTGAGGCGGGAGGATTGCCTGAGCCCATCGGGTTGAGGTTGCGGTTGTTGTGATCGTGCCACTGCACTCCAGGCTGGATGACAGAGATTCCGGCTCTCACACACACACAAAAGACTAACGGGCTTCCCTCTGGGACTACCCCCAGCCCTGCCTTGACAGCTCTGTGGGAACCTAGGCAGACCGAGGCCCGAGGAAGAGCCAAGATGCCCGTGTCTCCCTGGCCGGTCAGACTTGTCACACTGGGAAATGACATAGGCTGGAGGGGGCTCGGCCCAGCCACCACCCTTCCCCTACTCCATTGCTGGGAAGCTGAGGTCCAGGAGGCTCAGGCCTATGGCTGGCTTTGTGGGACTCACCGGATCCCTTGGGGAAGCGCTTGGTCTTTGTGGCCTTGGTGCATGAGCCTCCAAAGCACTCCGTCTCCCCGGCCCATCTCATGGGGTCAGAAAGGTGGGCGCCGTGGTACTGAGCTCTGGGCTCTGGGGAAGGGATGCTGCAGGTTGTGGGCTCCAGCTGTGAGTCTCGTGCCGTCGCCAGAGCTGGGCAGGGTGAGACACAGGGCCCCCGGGACGTAGCCCCCAACACCCCACCGCTCCCTGGCAGCCTCCCAGACAGGCGTGGGAATGTGGCTGGCGGGAAGCAGGCCTCTCCCCCGGGAATCCACAGCTGGGGGCTGGCCAAGAACGCTCTGATCCAAAGAGGAAGCAAAGTTCAGCTGCAGCAGCTTGACCCAGGACTGCCGGGGACAGATGAGCCTCTGCGCAGAGGCAGAGACTGTCCAGACCAAGGCGCACCCCGCACCCGAGCCCAGCTACAGACTGACCCCTGATCCCAGCTATGGTCTGAGCCCTGATCCTAGCCACAGATCCAGCCTTGGCACAAGTGCAGACCAAATCTCTACTCCAGCCACAGACTGATCCCCAATCCCAGCTATGGTCTGAGCCTGAGCCCTGATCCTAGCCACAGATCCAGCCTCGACACAGGTACAGACTGAGTCTCCACTCCAGTCACAGACTGATCCCTGATCCTAGCTATAAGTTGACTTCTGACCCCAGTCACACATGAGCCCTGATCCTAGCCACATACCAAGTCCTCACCCTAGCCTAGACTGACCCATGATCCCAAATACAGGTTGACTCCTAATTGTGGTCACAGATTGATCCCCCAATGTCAGCCTAAGCCAAGCCCTGATCAAGTCATAAACTGATCCCTGATCCCAGCTATAGACTGAACTCTGCTCCTAGCCATGGCCCGAGTCCCTATCCCAGTCATGGACTGATTCCTGACCTGAACCTGGTTCCTGATCCCAGACACAGACTGACCCTGGCTCCGAGCTGAGCTCAGCCTCACCTCTGCAGGTCTCCAGTTCCAGCCTGCCCACCTCTGGCCCTCTGCACCCTCAGCCCCAGACTGAGACCACTCTGGATTGCATCTGCAGGGGCTGAGCACTGCCTACTACTCCGGAGGTGATGGTCATGCGCCGGAGTGCCCTCTCAGTCCTGCACTTTCAAAGGAACTCGGGTCAGCTGGAGTGGGTGCAGGAGGATGACCAGGCTGCAGGCCTGGGGGGGAGCTGGGGAGCTGGTGTTGGTCCGTGCAGAGCTGGGAATCCCCTCCGATACATGACTTCCCGGCCAGCCCTGGAAGGTGGGGAGCCCCTGCCACCCACAGCAGTCCCACCCCTGCAGGGAGGCATCCGCGGGTCAGGCTGGGTCAATGGGGCAGATGCGGGATAAGGCAGAGAGCGGCCACTCTGCTTTAAAGGAAGAGAAGCCAGGCTCGTCAGGGCAGTGATTGGCAAAGCATCTGTGCGTGGCAGCCGGGCTCTGCCTTGGCGGGTCAGCCCCTTGCTGGAGGCAAACCCCAGCCTGACTTGGTGGACTCCCCCCTGCAGGAGTGGGGCTGCCACAGGCCGGCCAGTGGGTGGGCAGGGAGTGAGGCGGCTCTGCCAGGGGCAGGGTCAGCAGGACGCCTGCGGCTGCCAGTTCCTGTTCCCTGAGGCCCCCGAGGTCTGATGCTGGGAACCCCTCACTCAGGGGAAGACGCTGTTTACCGGGAGCTGAACCCTCCCCTCTAATCTCTGTTCCTTATCAGCCTCCTGTTTGCCCAGTGAGAGTGCAAACACTCTGCGGAGGGAGGTCACGGGGGCACTCAGTCAGGGTGACAATCTTTGCCCACTTCTTCTCCCAGTGATGTTATAAATAGCTCAGAGCATCTTGGCTGGGAGGGGTCTGTGGCGTGTCCACCCTAGCCCCCACCTGGTTGCAGCTCCAGATGCCAGGTGGGAAGCCTGAGGTGTTGACACCCCAGCTCTGTTTGGCCTTCGATAGAGGCTTTTGAGGGTGCGACTGGAGCAGGCTATTCTCACAGGAAAGCCCCGAAAAACCATCTGGAGCACCCTGCCCTGTCCGTGGCCCCCACTTCCCCCATGCTGTCCCAGCCTACACCTGGGCAGGGGAAACCCACGCAACCCAGCCCGTGAGCACCTGGAGGGTCCAGGGGCTGGGCTGGATCTCGGAGACTAAGGCTCCTGCCTCCAGGGCTGGCTGGGGAGGGGACAGTGAAGCCCTAGGAAGGGACAGGGCAAGCCCCGAGTCAGGGCCCATCCAGAGAGCCCACGCTCTGCTCCAAGAAGGCAGTGCTGCCTGGCGGCTGAAGTACCTGGAAGGTTCTGTGATCTTGGGCAGACACAAACTCATTTCCCCGGCTGAAAAATGGGATACTTGTGGGTCCCTCATCACTGAGTTGCGGGGGAGATTGATGCAAAGCTTGCTGCAGCACCAGCTGGCTGGTGGCACCGCCGTCTGGCCGAGGCCCTTGGCCTTGGGTGGGTGGGGTGCGGTACCCGCTCTCACCAGTCACTCTTGAGTGGAGGAGCCTCTTGGGGCCAGGCCATAGGCTGGCGCCTGGCCACTCCCCAGCCACCTCTGAAGAAGGTCCTTTTCCTTTCTGGGTTTATTGGGATTTCATCATCCTCATTACCCAGTTTACAGGGCTCTGGGTGGCTTCAAAGCCCTCCTTGTACCTGCGGCATGGTGAGCCCTCTCCACCCTCCCTGGACATGGGCGTCGGCCGGACGGTCCCCAAGTTCAATGGAGTCATGAGGCCACCCCACTGACTTTGGGACCACAGGACCTGAAGGACAGGGCAAGGAGACGCCAGGCGTGGAGAGGGGAGTGGCACCCTTGAGCGCCTGGGCGGGACCCCCAGACCTGCAGGTGCCATTGCTGTGTCCACTGGCGCTGGCACAGACAGAGGAACTTGTCCCACCCCTGGGGCTGCAGGCCTGGGTGGGGTGCGGGCACCTGTCCTAGCTTGCGACAGCAGAGTGGTCAGCATGGGATTGGGACAGCCCTGAGGCCCGGGCCATAGGATGGGATGAAGGGGTGGGCCCTCCCTAAGCATCTTCCTTCATAAAAGATAAAAATAGTAAAAATCCTATTTTATGGCTGCATTGGTATAAAGATAAATATATATATATAAATTTTTTTTTTTTAGTTGGAGTCTCACTCTGTTGCCCAGACTGGAGTGTGGTGGCACGCTCCTGGCCACCGCAGCCTCTACCTGCTGGGCTCCAGCGATCCTTCCGCCTCAGCCTTCCAAGTACCTGGAACTATAGGCGCGCTACCGCGTATGGCTAATTTTTGATTTATTGTAGAGGCAAGGTCTCATCAAGTTCCCCAGGTGGGTCTCAAATCCACGGGCTCAGGCAATCCACTCGCCTCGGCCTCCCAAAGTGCTGGGATTACAGGCTGACTCACCGAGCCCGGCCAAGACAAATATATTAATGTTGTAGCTAACAACATCTTCATGGCCTTAAAGAGTTCGGCTTTTTTCTCTTGATTTTGAAAGAAATTAAAATATTTCCAGCTGGGTGCAGTGGCTCAGCCTGTAATCCTAGCACTTTGGGAGGCTGAGGTGAGAGGATTGCCTGAGCCTGGGGGTTTGAGACCAGCCTGGGCAAATTGGTAAGACCTCGTCTCTACAATAAATCACAAAAACTATCCGGGCGGGGTGGTGTGTGTCTGTAGTTCCAGCTACTTGGAAGGCTGAGGTGGAAGGATCATGTAAGCCCGGCAGGTTGAGGCTATAGTGGCTGTGAGTGTGCCATTGCACCCAGCCTGGGCGACAAGAGTGAGACTCCAACTCAAAAAATAGATATATTTCCATGAGCCCCTGAAAGTCTCTGGGTCCTGGTCCCTGGGCCTTACAGAGGAACCAGCTGAGGATGTGGATTCCACAGCTGGGATCATGGAAGCGTCTCAGAAGATGTGACCTCAAGCTGGGCCTGGCGGCTCATGCCTGCAATCTCAGCATTTTGGGAGGCCAAGGTAGGAGGATCACTTGAGCCCAGAAGTTCAAGACCAGCCTGGGCAAAATAGTGAGACCTCGTCTCCACAAAAAATTTTTAAAAATAAAATTGGTCGAGTGTGGCGGCATGTACCTGTAGTCTCAGCTACTCGGAAGGCTGAGGCAGGAAGATCACTTGAGCCTATAAGTCGAGGCTGTGGTGGGCTGTGATCGCACCACTGTACTCCATCTTGGGCAACAGAGTGAGACCTCGACTCAAAGAAAAAAAGATGTGACCTCAGAGCCCAAGAACAGGACCGGCAGGTAAAGAGAGGAGGGAGGGGGGCGGAGCACGCGCCCTGAAGGGGGAAGCCGTGGGCTGGGAGCCACAGGGACAGGTGGGCCTTGGGTGGACAGGACCTGGTTGCCTCTCAGAGTGTCACCAGGTGTTGGGGAACGAGCGGGACTGAGCTGCAGCCTGGAGCCCAGGCAGGTGCTGCTGCAGGTGTTGGAGGTGAGACGGGACCTGGTCCCAGCTCCTTGGGAACCAGTGACAGGTGAGGCTGAGACTAAGCTGTCGTCTGAGACACCAGGAGGCTGGCCTGGTCCCCGTGCCTCAGTTTCTTCACCTGTGCAAAGAAGGGTGGGGCAAGATAGTTCCTAAAAGCCAAAGGAAGAAATTGTGGGGCTGAGGGAAGGGAGGGGGTGTCGCCTAGGTTGAGGGGTCTTCCCAGCATTCCAGAAGAGGGGGTGGGCAGCTCTCTCCTGCTCTGCCCTCTCCCCGCCTCCTCCTGGGGTTGTCCAGGGACGGACACAGGACCAGCTGCTCTCGGCGCCCCACCTGCAGGAGGGGCCCTCCCCCCCGGGTGAAACTGCCATCAATCAGGCCCCAGCAACACCTGCTGCTTTGGCGTTCCCACGTCCCTCTGCCCTCCTGGACTCAGCCTGGGCACCCTGCTGGCCTGCCTGGCCCCTGCCAGCCCTCCAAGGACACCGAGGCAGGTCCCCCAGACCCCACCTCACAGACCTGCCTGTCCTGTGAACCCCGAGAGAGTCCCCCAGCCAATAACCCAGCAGAGAATCAGACCCTGCACGCTCTGAAATGGCAACAATGCCCATTTCACAGATGAGAAAGTGGGGTCCCCAGCCAAAGCCCACAGGCCCCTCCCCTCGGCTTGGCACCTTGGGGGTGAACACAGCACCCTCAGCTCCTCGCCTCGGCACCCCATACGTGTCTGGGACCATCCTGCCTCTGTCTCCAGCCCAGCCGGGGAGTGGGGGCTCAGGACGGATCATGGGCTTGGCCACATGGAGGCTGAGCTGGGCCGAGGGAGCTGGGCAGGCATGGAGAGAGGTCCTTGCCCAGGCCTGTGCCCACCGGTTGCCTGCCCTGTACCTGTTTCCCCAGCAGCACCAGGACCTGTCGCTCTGGCTGGCTGAGGGCGTTTCCAGAGGCTACTGTAGCCCCCTAGGCCTAGCTCTGCCCTGGGCCAGTGAGCCTTGTGGCCGAGGCCCCTGAGGCTGGGCCGGGCCAGGCCCTCGGGACAGGACCCAGCAGCTTCCCAGCCCTCTCTTTCTTCTTGCAAACAAAGGCCCTGCTGGCCATATGCTGCTGCTCTGATTTGTTTGGGCTGCAGGACGGGGCACCTGGCCACCCCGCTCCGCCCACCTTGGGAGAAGAGAAACACCCCAGCGTGAGCGGCCCCTCTCTGCACCCCGGCACCCCCGGCGTGAGCCCCACCCACAGCCGGTCAGAAGGGCTGTCACAGAGAGGCCCTGGGCCCTGTCTACCACAGGAGTGACTGGGACCTGAAGCAACATGGCTGGGGCCAGGAAGGAGGGAACGGCAATGCCCCCCCCAGCCAGCTTGTTCCTGCAGTGCCCAGGGCCCCCCCAGTGGGCCAGTGGCTCCCCAGCCCTACCCTGTCCAGGACTGGACTGCCCCTCAGCCCTAATCCCCCAGACCCCAGACCCCTCCTGGCCTCCCACCCCAACTCTCAAGCTGGGAGGAATCCCACACGCCCGATGCTCTGCCCCAGGATCTGGGGAACCCCTCGCCTGCCCACCCCTGCATCCCCACCCCTCAGCCCCTTCCAGCCTGTATCCAGCAGGTGCTTCATAAATGGTGGAGGGGAAGTGAAGACCAAACCCATCCAGGGAGTGACCTGTCCAAGACAGTGGCCTGGCCGGGACCCCACCCTCCAGGCCAGCTTTTGGGGCTCAGCCTGGGCCTCCAGGAGTGGGGGTGGGGGTGGGAGGACAGGCTGGAGGCAGCCCGGCTGGGATGAGGCCATCTCCAGCCTCTTCAGCAAGGCGTCACCCCCGCACACGCTCCCCACAGTCTGTGGGCCATTCCCCAAGCGTCCCCAAGTGGACGTTAGGGGAGGGTCTAGTCATCTGTACCCACTGCGGGTTCAGAGGGGGAGGGACAGAGGAGTCCCGTTAGATCGTGGGTGCTTTGAGGACGGTCGGTTCACACGCACACACCCCCACAGAAACACGCACTCGCCCACGTGGCTGTTCCTGGGGCTGTGCTGCCCCCTTATGGCCACCAGAGGCTTCGTGTTCGGCCGCCTGGTCCCCAGAAGCCGTGGCAGGGGGCCCTCAGCCACACACGCTCAGGCGACTCAGGCCTGGGTGAGGACAGAAACCAGCAAGCGCCTTCTTCTGCTCCTTCCGGGCCCCAGGAAAGTCTGGGCTGGGACTCGGAACCCTGGGTTCCCCAGCAAGCCTCTTGCACCTCCAGACCCTGGCCTGCCTGGGCAGGTGGGGCAGAGATGCCTGCCCCTCCCAGGACTGTGGAAGGAAATTAAACACAGGCGAAGCAGAAGAAATAATAAAGATACGAGTAGATACTCGCAATGAAAATGGACAAACAATAGAGAAAACCGACGGAGCCAAAAGTGGGTTATTTGAAAAGATCAATACAACAGATAGATTTCCAGTCGGACTGATCGAAGAAAGCAAAAAAGGAAGACACAAGTGACCCATCTCAGGAACGAGAGTGGAGACATGATCTCAAATCCTACCCACAGCAGAGAATGAGATTACGGCATTGTTAATAACTGGGAGGCCCCAAACCGGACAACTTAGATGCCATGGAAAAGTTTCTTCAAAGATACAAATTGTCACAACTGACCCAAGAAGAAATATGTCACCAGCATGGTCATAGATTTATTCAAGAAATCCAATTTATCTTTGAAAACCTCCCACAAAGAAAATTCCTGGCCCAGATGGCTTTGCTGCTAGATGCAATAAACATCTAGGGAAGAAATATTATCGGTTCCACACAGACTCTCCCAGGAAATACAAGCTGATGAGGCCAACATTACCCTGAGACCAAAATCAGACAAAATATCACAAAAAAAACCAGAAAATTACAGACCAACATCCCTCACAAACATGGAATGTTCTAAGAAGCCTCATTCATAAGAGTCAAAATGCTGGAGCCAATCAGATGTTCCAAGCGGCATTTTGTGCTACAGCCATTAAATAGATAGATAGATAGATAGATATAGATATGTGGCCGGGCTTGGTAGCTCAGCCTGTAAGCCTCAGCACTTTGGGAGGCCGAGGCGAGTGGATTGCCTAAGCCAGCAGGTTCGAGACCAGCCTGGGCAACTTGGCAAGACCTCGTCTCTACAATAAAGAAAAAATTAGCCGGGTGTGGTAGCAGTGCCTGTAGTTCTGGCTACTTGGAAGGCTGAAGTGGAAGGATCGCCGGAGCCCAGTAGGTCAACACTGGGGTGACCGTGAACATGTCACTGCACTCCAGCCTGGGCAATGGAGTGAGACTCCAACTCTCTCTCTCTCTCTCTCTCTCTCTCTCTCTCTCTCTCTATATATATATATATATATATATATATATGTATGTATATGCCAGTTCCTAAAAAAGGTATATATATATATCAGTTTCTAAAAAAGTGACTAGTGTCTGGGAGTTTGAGATTAGCCTGGGCAACAAAGTGAGACCCCATCTCTACAAAAAAAAAACTTTTAAAAATCAGCTGGACTGGAATTATAGCGTGAGCCACTGCACCCAACAAGAAAAAAAATCAGTTGGGCGTGGTGGCATGCACCTGTGGTTCTAGCTACTTGGAAGGCTCAGGCAGGAGGATTACTTGAGCCCAGGAGTTCGAGGGTACAGTGAGCTATGATTGCACCACTGCACTCCAGCCTGGGTGACAAAGTGAGACCCTGTCGCTAAAAACGGGGGAGGAAGCAGGGGACTAGAGATGAATACAGCCTGAATGATTGTCAAAAACATGCAGCTGGTTAATAGGCACAAGGGACACCAGGAAGTGGGGAAGCACGGAGGGCAGTTAGGATTTAGAAATTGCCTATGGGGCACGATGTTCACTCTCTGAGGAATGGACCACCTGAGACCCCATCGCCACCACTACACAATACGAGGGAGGACTCCAAAATAACTAAATTACCTTTTGGCAGGCCCCTTGGGGTACAGGCTTCCCCCCAGGTGAGTGTTCTAGGAGCCCATCGGCATCCGTGGACCAGGTTGCCTTGTTGTGAGAGGCTGCATCCGGCTTGAGTGAATTTTTTTGGAAGATCCTCTCAACGCGTTTGCCCATTTCTTTTCTTTCTTTCCTTTTTTTTTTTTTTGAGTTGGAGTCTCACTCTGTCGCCCAGACTGGAGTGCAGTGGCCGTTCCCGGCCACCGCACCCTCGACCTGCTGGGCTCCGGTGATCCTTCCGCCTCAGTCTTCCAAGTAGCTGGAACTACAGGCGCGCACTACCACGCCCGGCTGATTTTTTGATTTATTGTAGAGATGAGGTCTCGCCAAGTTGCCCAGGCGGGTCTCGAACCTGCAGACTCAGGCAATCCACTCACCTCAGCCTCCCAAGGCGTGGGATTACAGGCTGAGCCACCGAGCCCGGTTTCCTTTTTTTTTAAAAGCAGTATTTATTGAGAGGACCGAAAAGCTCCCACAGTGAGAGGGGATCTGAAGGGGTTGCCCCTGTCCATTTCATGTTGGGTGATTTATAAGCACACCTGCCCACGCTGCGCTGACAGCAGTTTTCGACCAAAAACAGGACCCTCGTGTCCCACCCTCCCTATTCACCAGAAGTTTCTCGGATGAAAAAAGTCCTCAAAGGGAAACAAAAAATGACAGGAGCACTAAAAGGCATCAAAATGGACGAGTTTCAAAAACTGGAACAGTGAGAAAGGCATCTCGATAGATGTATTGCATCAAAGGGAGAGTATTTTGAAGGTGACTCAAGTTTAAGCATGTAAGGCTAAATACACACTTTTTATAAATAAATTCTGGGTTTTTGGGGTCCCCCGACATATGTCCATGTAACAAACATGGATTGTATCCCCTGAATCTAAAATAAAAATGGAAAAAAACCAAACCCATGGAGCCATCATATTGTTTATCTCAGGAGTAGAGGTTAACACCCTGAACTGTAACGCATATAAACTGGAATCAGATGACATAAACAGTTTAGAGACGGCGGGAGCAGGTTCCTCACTGCTGGAAAGGGGGTCACAGAGGAGGAAGAAGAGGTGCCGGGATGGTCTACATGGTGGTGGCTTTGAGCTGGGAACACCGGTCTGGATGCATGTTTAGCTTCATATAAACACAGATGTTACATGCAGAAGCACTCGTGGACACATATACCACACAGGTCAGCACACGCACAGATAACTCCTCTCTGTCAGCTGAGAGGGCCCAGAAGTCAAGACATCCCAATAGCAACAAGCACCTTTGCACCCAGGGCTCCCAACTAATACCTGTTCAAATCTCTGCTTTCAATTTTTTTTTTTTTTTTGAGTTGGAGTTTCATTCCTTCACCCAGGCTAGAGTGCAGTGGCACACACGCTCACGGCAACCCCAGCGTAGACCTACATGGCTCTGACGATCTTTCTGCCTCAGCCTGCCAAGTAGCTGGAACTACAGATGCGTGCTACCTTGCCCAGGTATTTTTAAATTTTATTGTAGAGATGAGGTCTGGCCAAGTTGCCCAGGCTGGTGTTGAACCCGTGGGTTCAGGCAATACACTCGCCTCGGCCTCTCAAAGTGCTGGGATGACAGGCTGAGCCACAGAGCCCAGCCTACTTTCAATTCTTTTGGGGTTACTCCCAGAAGTGGGATTGCTAAATCACATGGTAATTCTTTTTTTTTTTTTTTCTTTTTGAGTCAGCTCTGTCGCCCAGGCTGAAGTGCAATGGCTCACTGCAGCCTTGACCTCCTGGGCTCAGGGTGATCCTCCCACCTTGTCCCTCCCAGGTAGCTGGGACAACAGGCACGTGACACCATGCCTGGCTAGTTTTTGTATTTTTTGTGGAGACAGAGGTCTCGCTGTGCTGCCCAGGCTGGTCTTGAACTCCTGAACTTGAGCAATCCTCCCGTCTCAGCCTCCCAAAGTGCTGGGATTACAGGTGTGATCCACCATGTCAGCTATGTGTATTATTTATGTATATTTTGCCACAATAAGAAGTCAAACACCTCCTTGCACTGACCATTTCTGCTTGGGGGCTGGGTGGGGGAGACATTGGGAGAGACCACACTGTACCCCGGCCTCAACTGGGGGTCCGGAAGTCACTGCCGCTGCAGCCAGAATTGCCTGTGGACATTGCTGCAGAAATTATCAAGTGCCCCACGGCAGGCCTCCTCATTCTTTTTTTTTTTTTTCTGAGTTGGAGTCTCACTGTCGTCCAGACTGGAGTGCAGTGTCTGCTCCCGGCCACCGCAGCCTCGACCTGCTGGGCTCTGGCGATCCTTCCTCCTCAGCCTTCCAAGTAGCTGGAACTACAGGCACACACTACCATGCCTGGCTAATTTTTGATTTACTGTAGAGATGAGGTCTCGCCAAGTGGCCCAGGCGGGTCTCGAACCCGCAGGCTCAGGCAATTCACTCACCTCAGCCTCCCAAAGGCATGGGATTACAGGCTGAGCCACTGAGCCCAGCTGAGACCTCCTAATTCTTGAACAAGGTGCTGCTTCTGGTGGTCCGAGCCATATCCCCAACCAGAGCCCTGGCTGCAAGGGAGTCTGGGAAAGGGAGTACTTAGCTTGGTGGCCTCCTCAGCACACAGAGAGGCTCTAGCAGGAGGTGGGATGGGTGCTGAGTCTCCTCCGCTGGCCTCTAGCCCATCGAAGGAGACCAGAACTTAGCAAGAGGAAGCCCAGGATCAGAGCGCCAATGAGATGTGACCCAGTACGTCTCCTCTGGAGCCAGGGGATTAATTACTACCACCCCGTGCAATAATGAGGCACCACAGATGTTTCTGAGCCAGCCTCTGGAGCTGGGCCTAATTAACAACCCACATAATCGGGGTTTGCTGAAGCCCCAGATTGAACCTTCACGTGTAATCATGGGAAGTGGGGGGATTGCAGGTGGTGAGGGGTCTCACCAGGTGTGTGGGGTGACAGGTGGAGACAGGGAGAAGCTGATTTTTAGAAAGCAATGTATGGGCCGGGCACAGTGGTTCAAGCCTATAATAATCCCAGCACTTTGGGAGACCGAGGTAAGGGGATCGCCTGAGCCCACAGGCTCAAGAACAGTCTGGGCAACTGGGTGAGACCTCATCTCTACAATAAATCAAAAAATTACCTGGCGTGGTAGCGCGTGACTGTAGTTTCAGCTACTTGGAAGACTGAGGCGGAAGGATCGCCCAAACCCAGCAGGTCGACGCTGTGGTGGCCGTGAGTGTGCCACTGCCCTCCAGTCTAAGCGACGGAGTGAGACTCCAATTCAAAAAATAAATAAAAAAATAAAAGCAATGTGTGCACATATTTTTTTAAATTTTGAGTTGGGGTCTTACTCTGTCTCCCAGGCTGGAGTGCAGTGCCACAGTCATAGCTCACAGCAGCCTCTAATTTCTTCCAGCGTCCCACCCTGAGGGACCCAGGCTTACCCTGAAGCCTTGCCCAAGGCTGGTGGCACCCAGGCAGCCCTGGCAATTTCGGCAGCCACGTGAGGAAACACCGCCTCCCTGTGGGCAGTGTGAGAACTGCAGTGGCCATCCCCACTGGCCGGCCTCCGTGTGGAGGCTGAGGACCCTGGGCTGGGTTCCAAGACGTGCTCCTCACCCCCATCACGGAGGCCCTGAGAGCCCGAGAGACCAGGACCCTCCCTCCTACCCTGTCCCTTCCTCTGGCCTGGAGGGGACAGGCACGGGGGGCCGGTACACTGACCACCAGGCAGGTGGGCCTCAGAGTCCTGGCCAGGCCTTTGCCTGGGGTGTGGGGCATGGAGGTTTCCAGCACCCTGCCCTGGTGAGCCTGGCATGAGGGTGGGAGCTGTTGGGGGAGACCCCAGCCCTTTTTGGGGGCTCCGAGAAGACCTCAGAGCATGGGGCAATGGGTCCAGCAGCGGGCCCTGGGGCCCTCAGCTCTGCCCAGGGGACAGACCCCGGCAACCCAGGCGCTTTCTCTGCAACCCTGATGGGTGAGGTCAGCCGAGGAAGGGGAGAGGCTGCCGGGACTTCCTCCGGCCCCTCAGATCAGCAGCAGCAGGGCCTCTGGCCAGGGGTGGACGTGCTCTGGCCACGGTTGCGGCCTCTACTAGGCGTCCGCGGCACGTCCACCCTCCCGCTCGGCAGGGCCAGGCCACACGGCCAGGGCAAGCGCCGCTCAGCTGCAGCCCTGGCCCCATTGGGTGGGTGGGAAACCGAGGCACAGCCAGATCCAATCATGTTGCTAGTCCTGGTCAGTCACTTCTTAGGGGAAACTGAGGCACAGGTGGTCCACAGTGACTTTAGACCTGGTCAGCCACCTCTTGGGGGAAACTGAGGCATAGCTGGGTTCACAGTGACTGCAGACCTGGTCAACCACTTCTTGGGGGAAACTGAGGCCAGCTGGGTCCACAGTGACTATGGACCTGATCAGCCGCCTCTTGGGGGACACTGAGGCACAGCTGGGTCCTACCATGATGATAATCCCGGCCAATCACTTTTGGGGGGAGAAACTGAGACACATTCAGGTCCAGTAACAACAATGGGCCTGCTTGGCTACTTCTGGAGGCACAGCTGGGTCCATGATGAAATGGGCCTGGCGAGTCACTGCAGGGACGGGGGCCTAGCCCGGGCCCTGCCCTCTCTGGCCTGTGGGTCACAGGCCCCAGCCAGGGCGACAGCAAAGGATCCTCCCGGCCAGACACTGCCCAGGGCTCTGCCTACAAGGCGGCCGCCGGCTTCCACTCTCGGGCGGGGAACAAAGGGCCCCTCGCATGGTCCTTGGGCTCAGGTGCTCCCCGGAATCCCAGTCTCCCCAGGGGGGCTTAGAGGGGCGAAGACCTCTGCGGGTGTCTTCCACAGCCTCATCTGCTCTTCTTCAGAAACAGGAGACCCTGCAGGGGTCTCGGGCACCTTTCCACTGCAGATGTCATCAGGACTGAGGTACAGTCATGACCTCCCAGCCCTGGTCTTACCTGCCGAGGGTGGTCGTCACCCCCAGCCTTGACCATCCCCACAGGACGACAGTGTCCGACCCTGGAAGCAGCCGAAGGGGACCCACGTGACTCACGCCTGGGGCAGACGATTGCTGTGGAGGCCTGCGGGAACACAGTCCCCACGCTCCTGGCTTTGTCCCAATGGAGAGAAGGCCCAGAGAGGGAGGAAGGGCTGGTGGCCTGGGTGGCCCTGGGCCTCCACCCTCCCCGCCTGGGGCCTCCAAGCGGGAGGGGTGACATCTCTGCCGCCTCGCCCGCCCCGGTGGGCCCCACGTCCACCAGAGGGCAGCTGGGGCCTGGGGTCCCTGGCTCCCCGCTGCCCACAAGCCTGGGATTGTAGGGTGCGGGCCCGCTCCTTCCCCTCGCTGGGCCTGGCCTTGAGAGGTCACGGCTGCTCTGGGCCTGTTTTCTCATCTGACCAAGGGGGAAAACGTTAGCTCTCCCATCGCAGGGACCGGCGGGCAGGAGAAGAGACAGCTCAGTTTACCTTCCAGAACCCCTGGAAGCCCCGCCTGCCACTCTGCTCCGTCCTGCAGCCCTCCCCCACCCCCAGGCGGGGGAGTACATCCCTCCCTCCTGCTCCCCTCGCCCCTGGGGGGGCTCCAGGGCAGGAAGGCCGTTTCCGCCGCAGGCAAGTGCAGACCCTGATAAGGGCGCACATGGCCGGCTGCACGTCCGCCTTTTGTCCCCAGCTCCGGCCTGCCTTTCCTGCGAGGGGCCTGCCAGGGTGGGAGGACCGTGAGCCAGCCATGGCCGCCTCCCCCCTGCCTCCTCTCTGTCTCTGGCTTTACTCTCTGTCCCTGGGTGCTGGCTGGCCTGGGGGAGTTTGGGGCTTCAGGTGGCAGCCAGTACCCTGGACACACAGGGGCACCAGGGCTCCAGACCAGCAGCCAGGAAGAAGCATCTGTCCCCCACCCTTCCCCTCTTCCCTGGGACCCTCCATCCCCTCCCCCCATAGGGCCAGATGCTCTGTGCTCCCTCCTCTGGTTTCAGTTCCTGGGGGTCTCACCCCTCCCACACCCTTGAGGAGCTGCATCCTGCACCCTGTCCCATGAGGTCCCCCGAGGATGGCTGGGTTCGGCCATGTGTCCCCACAGAAGCCCCCTGGCTGCTTCTCCTCTCACCTGTCCTAAGATGGCCTCTCAGCCTGAGCCCAGCACCAGCACTGAGAGGACGTCATCCTTACCCCCTGCCCAGGGACCATGCGGTGGCCATGCAGTGACCACACAGTGTTCTCACAGTGATTTTCAGTGACCATGCAGTAACCATGTAGTGACCATGCAGTGACCTCACAGTGAGGTCATGTGGTCACCGCAGTGACCATGTGATAACCACAGTTACCACGGGGTGACCACACAATGACCACACAGGGATCACAGTGACCACACAGCGACCATGTGATGACCACAGAGTTACCTTAAGGTAACTACATGATGATCACACAGTGACCACACAGTGACCATGTGGCGACCACAGTTTCCATGAGGTGATCACATAGTGACCACACAGTGATCACAGTGACCACACGATGACTATACAGTGACCACACAGTAACCATGCTGTGATCAGAGTTACCACAAGGTGACCACATGATGACTGTTCAGTGGCCACACGGTGATCCCGCATCTGGGCCAGCGGGGGGGTTCACCCAGCCCAGAAAGGCTCTCCCCCACTCCAGCCTCCTGGCGCTGTCCTCGGCTGAGGGAGAGGTGCCCAAGACCCAAGGGTGGGCCATGGGCTCCAGGGGGCACTGGGCAGGTCCAGCCAAGAAGGCCAGGGCCAGCCACTGGACGCCCAGAGTGTTCGCGGGGAGGGAGGCCCTGGGCCCAGTAGACTTGCCCTCCTTGGCTGGCCTCCCCCAAGGCTCACACCTCTCCCTAGGGCTCCACGGTCCCCTAAAGTCCCACGTGTCATGTTGATGGGAAGAGCCAACCCTGATGTGTGCAGGGCCTGGTGGTGAGACAGCCCGGCCAGGGCATCCCCCAGTGACCGGTGCTTGGGTGAGGACATCAGGAAGCATTCCAGTCTAAGGTATTTCATCTTCTTTTTACATTTTTTTTTTTTTTTTTTTGAGTTGGAATCTCGCTCTGTCGCCCAGACTGGAGTGTAGTGGCCGCTCTCGGCCACCGCAGCCTCGACCTGCTGGGCTCCGGCGATCCTTCCGCCTCAGCCTTCCAAGTAGCCGAAATTACAGGCACGTGATACCACGCCCGGCTGATTTTTTGATTTATTGTAGAGATGAGGTCTCGCCAAGTTGCCCAGGCGGGTCTCGAACCCGTGGGGTCAGGGAATCTACTCACCTCAGCCTCCCAAAGGTGCGGGATTACAGGCTGAGCCACCGAGCCCGGATAAATTTTATTTTATTTTATTTTATTTTATTTTATTTTTTGTAGAAATGAGATCTTGCTATGTTGCCCAGGTTGGTCTTGAACTCCTGGGCTCAAGTGATCCTCCCGCGTTGGCCTCCCAAAGACCGGGATGACAGGTGTGAACCACAGCGCCTGGTCTTTGTCTACTTTTTAGTAACAGCTTTATTAAAATATAATGTACATACATACAACTCACTCATTTAAAGTGTACAATTCAGGCCACGCACGGTGGCTCAGCCTGTAATCCCAGCACTTTGGGAGGCCAAGGCGAGAGGATTGCATGAGCCCAGGGGTTCAAGACCAGCCTGGGCAACTTGATGAGACCTCGTCTCTACAATACATTAAAAAAAAAATTAGCTGGGCATGGTAGCGCACGCCTGTAGTTCCAGCTACTTGGAAGTCTGAGGTGGAAGGATCACTGGAGCCCAGCGGGTCGTAGCTGCGGTGGCCGGGAGCATGCCACTGCACTCCAGCCTGTGTGACGGAGTGAGACTCTGACTCAATCAATCAATCAATCAATAAAACGTACAATTCAGGTGGGTGTGGTGGCTCATGACTGCAACCCAGCACTTTGGGAGGCTGAGGTGGGAGGATCGCTTGAGTCCAGGAGTTCGAGACCAGCCTGGGCAACATAGACCCCATCTCTGCAAAAAAATTTTTAAAATTACCCTGTAATTTTTGATGGCATGCACCTGCATGCACCTGCAGTCCCAACTAGTCAGGAGACTGAGGTGGGAGAATTGCCTGAGCCCAGGAGTTCAAGGCTATAGTGAGCTAGGATTGTGTCACTGCACTCTGGCCTGGGCAACAGAGCAAGACTCTGTCTCTTAAAAAAGCCAAAAAACAAAAAATGTTTAAATGGCATGGAAAACAGTATGGAGGTTCCTCAATTAAAAATAGAACTGCCACATGACCCAGCCGTCCCTCCTCTGGGTTTATAGCCAAAGGAAATTAAATCAGTACGTCGACGAGACATCTGCACTCATGTTTACCACAGCACTGTTCACAATAACTAAGATATAGAACCAAGCTGGATGCAGTGGCTCAGGACTGTAATCCCAGTACTTAGGGAGGCCGAGGTGGAAGCATCACTTGTGCCCAGGAGTTCGAGACCATCCAAAACAACATAAGACCTTGTCCCTACAAAGAAAAAAAAATAAGTTGGGCATGGTGGCACGTGCCTATAGTCCCAGTTACTCAGGAGGCTGAGGTAGAAGGATCGCCTGAGCCCAGGAGGTGGAAGCTGCGGTGAGCTGTGATCGTGCCACTATATTCCACCCTGGGTGACAGAGTGAGACCCTGACTAAGAAAATAAAAATTTCAAGCCGGGCTTGGTGGTTCAGTCTGTCATCCCACGCCTTGGGAGGCTGAGGTGAATGGATTGCCTGAACCCGCGGGTTCGAGACCTGCCTGGG
>NW_007075115.1:203595-206120 GCF_000164805.1 Carlito syrichta
CCAGGTCGAGGTTGCGGTGACCGGGAGCGGCCACTGCACTCCAGTCTGGGCGACAGAGTGAGACTCCAACTCAAAAAAAGAAAAAAAAATAAAAAAGCTGGGTGCCTCTGTGGCCCTCCTGAGTCAGACTCACTGGAGACAACCATTGTCATCATCACCATGGTGGTCACCGTCATGGACTGCCACCTCCAGGCTCTGCTGGTGCCTGGGACAGAGGTGGGCATCCCTCCCTCCACCAAGGCCTGAGGCCATCTGTGACCTGCCTCCTGGACACGCTACCCACCCTCCCCCTTGCTCTCCTGGATGCGGCGCCCCAACCATTGTGCAGAGTGGGGCCAGGTTTGGGAAGCTGCACCCTCCATGCCCACCCTACCCCCTCAGCAAGGCCTGGCAGAGCTGGGCGGGCTTGGGGAAGTTCTGGCTGAGAGTCCAACTGGAGCTCCCCTGGACCAGGACGGTGGCCTCTGGCAGCAGCTCGGATCCCCCAGGCCTGGGGCTGATCCCGTCCGGTGCATAGTCACCTCAAGGTCACTGACAGTGTCTTGCCCCTCTTCCCTTCCAGCCCAGGAAAGGGTCAGGGCCACCCTCACATGGCCACCCTCGGGCAGTGGGGAAGCCCAGCAAGTTGGGGTGGCTGTTGGGACTCAGGCCTAGAGCACCTGGCTTGCCACGAGACACTCAGATCCTAGCACTGGGGTAGGAGGTGGGAGAGGACAGAGCAGGTGAGGGCTGCATGGACGTGGAGTGGTAGACTCCACGCGCTCTGTGGATGGGGTGGCACGGGGCCTCTCTGAGGCTCTGAGTCCTCCTGGAAAGTGGGGGTCTTGGGGAGACCTATCTGCCGAGTGGTGTGAGGATGCTCTGGAATGGTCCTGGTGCGACCCAAGATTTAGCAAGAAGGACAAGGTCCAGAGAAGATGGAGACTTGGCTGGGACTGCCCAAGACTGGGACACACAGCCCAGACCAGAGCTCCAGTGTCCCAGGACTGTCTGCTGTCCCCAGACTGGTAGCGGGAGCCTCGCCTTCCTGAGCCTGGACCCACTATCCCCCAGGTGGGGGCTAGGGCAGGAGAAGGAGGCTGGCTGTGGATACTTTCCAGGCACAGTGGCGGGACGGGGTGACACTCCAACGGGCAGTCCTAAGGTTGTTCTGAGCGGTGACCCCTGGACAAGGCAAGCACACCCAGGGAAGGAGACAGCCCCTCCCCCCAGCGTCTCAGGTGCCAAGAGCGGAAAGGCTCTAGCCTGAGGTCTCCTGCCCTGTCTGCTGGCCCAGCCCCCAACACCGGCTCGGGACGGTCATTCCCACAGTTGCCAGGGCCCTGGTCACCTCGCTCCACCGGCTGCCTCCCCTGGGGAGGCACAGACCTCTGGAACCAATCCTCACTGCCTCTCCCGGGCTGGGCTGGCCCCAGGTGAGCCCCAGTCAGTTGGGCCTCACTTGCACAGGGGCGTGGTCCCTGCCCACAGGCTGCATGAGACCCCGTGAGCGCCTCAGAGGGACTTTGCTCTGCTCTGTGCCTGGCCTAGGACGTGGTAGTGGTGCCCACCCCCCATTCTCCTGTGCACAGGTCCTGGCAGGATCTGGGGCTTCTCTGCCCACTCCCCGATAGCTCCACCAGCCTTCCTTGGGGTGGGCCAGCAGGGGTGTGGTCAGAGACCACCGGCTTAGGACAGTAACATAGGCAGCCACTGTGGAAAACAGTCTGGCGGGTCCTCAGTGACAAGGCATCGAGTGACCACAGGACCCAGCAAGTCCTGGACCAGACACCTGAGAGAGTTGACTATGCACACAACACTTGGACACGCGTGTTCTCAGCAGCACCATTCACAGCAGCCAAAGGGGGACACATCACAAGTGTCCATCAGCAGATGAACAGATAAACAAAATGCCACCCATACAGAGAAATGTTTGTTCAGTCATTAGAAGAAAAGAAATTCTGACACAGGCTCCAACGTGTGACTCTCAGTCGTGCGCGATGGCTCACACCTGTAATCCTAGCACTCTGGGAGGCTGAGGGGAGGCTGAGGCGGGAAGATTGCCTGAACCGAGGGGGGTTCCAGACCAGCCTAGGCAGCATAGTGAGACCTCATCTCTACAGAAATTAAAAAAACATTTACAGGTGTGGCGGCGCGTTCCTGTAGTCCCAGCTACTCAGGAGGCTGAAGTGGGAGGATTGTCTGAGCCTGGGACGCTGAGGCAGTGATGAGCTGTGATTTTGCCACCCTCCAGCCTGGGAGACAGTGAGACCTGACTCCAAATAATAATAATAATAATAATAATAATAATATGGTGGCCAGGCTCAGTGACTCACCCTGTAATCCCAGTACTTTGGGAGGCCGAGGTGAGTGATTACCTGAGGCCACGGGTTTGAGACCAGTCCGGGGAACTTGGCAAGACCTCATCTCTGCACTAAATCAAAAATTAAGCGGGCCTTGGTGGCTCAGCCTGTAATCCCGCACTTTGGGAGGCTGAGGTGAGTGGATTGCCTGAGCCCGCGGGTTCGAGATCCGGCTGGGCAACT
>NW_007075115.1:206140-217069 GCF_000164805.1 Carlito syrichta
GTTTCTGAAAAGACAAAGTTGGCAAAGTTAATTTTACCTAAAGTATGCATTTCTCCAAAACATTGCTTCTATTTTTTCATCATTGTATTAAGGTTTAGGAATAAGATAAAAAATGGCTTTCAAGCTGGGCTCGGTGGCTCAGCCTGTAATCCCGCGCTTTGGGAGGCTGAGGTGAGTGGATTGCCTGAGCCCGCGGGTTCGAGATCCGGCTGGGCAACTTGGCGAGACCTCATTTCTACAATAAATCAAAAATTAGCAGGTCATGGTAGCGCGCGCCTGTAATTCCAGCTACTTGGAAGGCTGAGGCGGAAGGATCGCCAGAGCCCAGCAGGTCAAGGCTGCGGTGGCCGGGAGCATACCACTGCACTCCAGTCTGGGCAACAGAGTGAGACTCCAACTCAAAATCAATCAATCAATCAATCAATCAATCAATCAAAAATTAGCTGGGCGTGGTAGCGCATGCCTGTAGTTCTGGCTATTTGGAAGGTTGAGATGGAAGGATCGCCTGAGCCCAGCAGGTCGAGGCTGGGTGGCCATGAGCATGCCACTGCACTCCATCCTGGGCGACAGCCAACTCAGAAAAAATGAATAAATAGTAATAATAAAATAAAATAAAAGGGTGGGTGGTATGCTTTGCATAAAGCTGTTTCATTGGAAAGAAGAGGACTGGCTGATCCTGGGTTCTCATGGAGCCAGGGCTGGGCCCATCCCAGGGCACCTGCGGGAACTGAGACCCGCCCAGTGCCCCACACCCAGGCAGGACTGGAAGAGCACTGACTGGTGACAGCCTCACGCTCCCCGTCAGCTCTGGACCAGGGTCAGCCCCACAGGAGTGCGGGGAGACCCAAGAGGTGAGGCCCGCAAAGAGGGGGTGTCACATAGCCAGTGGCAACAGCCAGGGCCGGGGCCGGGCTCTGTCCCACTGCGGTGGGGGCCGTGGGAGGAGGCCCACGACCTGATGTCACCCTCCACGGAGCTTCCTGAGCACCCAGCAAGGCCGAGGAGGGGGTGGCCGGTCATCCAGGCAGGAAACGGTGGCCTGGCCCAGGTAGAGGCTGTGGTGGGGGAAGTGGTTGACTTCAGGTCCATTCTGCCGCCCACCCTCTCACCTCCACACACCCCTGCTGTGTCTTCTGCAGGCTCTGCTGGGGCATGCTAGGGGTGCCAGCAGAGCCTGCAGGAGGCGGCCAGGGAGCTCAGCCCCCGGTTCCCCAGGCAGGACGCTTCCCCTCTCTGGGCCTCCGTTTACCCCCAAAAGTGAAAGAAGAACAGTTAGATGGCCCTCAAGACCCAGGAGCCCTGACACCCCAGGGAGCCTTGTCCCCCTTCCCTCTGCCCCTCCCCCCTCCTGTCCCTTCCCCCACAGTGGGGCATTTGAGCCTTTCGTCAGGAAGAGAAGGAGACTAAATTTATGCCACACAGCGGGGGAGAGGTCAGGCTTCCTGCACCCCCTGCCCCTGACGCAGTTCCCCTTCCCCTCTGGGGGGCTCCCATTGTTCTCCAGGGCCGGTCCCCAACCTCCCCGTACACCCACTTCCTGTTTCCTGGCTGAGAGGAAACAGAGATTTCTGGCCGGGCCAAACAGATGCCTTTTTTTTTTCTTTCTCTCTTTACATTTTTTAAGGCTATTAAAAAATAATAAAAATCTTGGAGCCTAGGAACACGGACTGCAGAGGCTGGAGGAAGCTCAAGCCTACCTGCCCAGGGCTCTGAACCTGGGGCGGTTATCACAAGCCCCTTCAGGAATCTGGTAGAAGGCTGGGTGCCGTGGCCCGTGCCTATCATCCAAGCACTTTGGGAGGCTGAGGCGGGAGGATCGCTTGAGCCCAGGAGTTCAAGACCAGCCTGGGCAACATAACAAGACCCATCATTACAAAAAAAAAAAAAAAAAAAAAAATTTAGACAGGCATGGCAGTGTGTACCTATAGTCCCAGCTCCTCAGGGGGCTGAGGCGGGAGGATCGCCTGGGTCCAGGAGGTCGAGGCTGCAGTAGTTGTGAGCATGCCACTGCACTCCAGCCTGGGCCACAGAGAGAGATTCCAACTCAAAAAAAAAAAAAAAAAAAGAAAGAAGAAAAAGAGAGAGAATCTGGTAGAAGACAAAGACCCCTCCTCCCTCCTCCAAGGAAAGAACTAGGCACAAACTATCCACACTGTGACTAGGTTTGGGCATTGCGTGGAGACTTCCCCCTCCCAGATACTCCCCAGGGCTCCATGCCCTGGTCTGACATGTGGGGAAACTGAGGCAGAGAAGACTTCAGGGTTCCTACCATCCCTGACCTTATTGAAGCCCATGAACATCCCACAGGAGAGACAAACTCGAGGCTCCCTGGGGAGGAACTCCCATCTCCTTCCCAGAAGCCCGCTGCCTGCATGACACCCAATGAATGGGCAGTCCCTGGGGAGGGGTGCCCCTGCCCATGGTGCAGTGCGAAGGCTGGGATGCAGAGGCTCCGGGTTTGAGTCAGGCCCTGTCAGTGTCGGGCTTTGAGATTATGAGCAGCCATTCCCTCGGGACCTGTTTCCTCCTTCATAAATGGGTTCAGACCCTCAACCTCACAGGGCGGGTGACAGCCCCGCTAGGGGACACCTGAACGCGCCTCGGCTGTGCTCTCATTTTCTTCCTCCAAAGGCTCCAGGTTCCTGAATCCCAGCTCGCCCCATGCAGGTGGGGGAGAGGGGACAGGATGGCTCCAAGTGGGGGCTGGGCTGCCCAACCGCGCCCGCCCCCATGAACCTGCCCACTAGGACCGAGGTCTTGGGAACGTCCCTTTCCGCCCCAGAGATGAAGTGTTTTTTCCCCTCCGTGCTAACGGCTGCCCTATCCTTTGGCCTTGGCAAGTGGCAGCCCACCACGTGGGGCTCTGTGCCGTGTGCCAGGTGGGAGGGCAGCCCCAGCCCCAGGGAAGTCTGGCGGAGGTGGGCGGCAGCTTCCGGGCCCGGAGGGACTGGATTCCAGGCGCTGAACAAGCCCCCATCATGGGGCTGAGGACCCTGAGAGTGACCTCTGAGGCCCTGGCAGCAGCACTTGTGGGAGGGGGCTTCGATCTCTGCTGAGGCTCACCCTGTTCACCCAGGAACCACCTGGTGAGGCTCCGGGCAGTACCCAGTGTCCCTCTGGGGATCCCTCCCCCAAGTTCTCTTCCCAGTGGGTGGTTTCTTTTCTCTTCTCCTACCCAGACTTCCTCGAAGGCCGCAGAGTCTACCCTGTTCCCAGAGTGTTCACTGTTTCTCTATGTTGCCCAGGCTGGTCATGATTGTTCTTCCTACATTAAACAAATAACAATCGACCAGGCGCCGTGGCTCACGCCTGAAATCCCAACAATTTGGGAGGCCAAGGTGGAAGGATCCCTTGAGCCCAGGAGTTCGAGACCGGCCTGGGCAACATAGTGAGACCTCATCTCTATGAAAAATTTAAAAACTAGCTGGGCATGGTGGTGCATCCTGTAGTACCAGCTACTTGGGAGGTTGAGGTGGGAGGATTGCCTGAGCCCAGGAGGTCGAGGCTTTGATGACCCGTGATCATGCCACTGTACTCCAGCCTGGATGACCGAGCGAGACACCAACTCAATAATAATAATAATAATAACAATACAGAACACGATTGCAAAACCATCAGTATGGCTAAAAATGAAAAAGACAGACAGTAGCAAGTGCTGTCAAGGGTGCGGTTGACCAAGAGCTCCTGCATGGCTGGTGGAGGTGACCCCAGGGCTCTGACTCCTGGCAGGGTGCCAGACTCACAGCAAGCTCACTTTGTTAGCGCTCACGACCCCATCAGTGTCCAGGCCCTTGTCTCACTGCAGTGTAAGTTTGCTAAGCCCCCTCAGGGGGGCACGTATGGCCAGGCATGCGACTGTGCACCTGCCCTGTACCCGCTGTGCCCCAGGTGCCAGGCCTCTGCTCTGTGGAGCATGGATGCAGGGAGAGGATTAGACCGTTTGTGCAACAGGCTGGGCTCTGCCTTCAACGTGATGGGGGCCGTGGGAGGAGGCCCATGACCTGACGTCACCCTTCCCGGAACTCCCTGCGCACCCAGCAAGGCTGGGAAGGGGGTGGCTGTGTCATCCAGGTTGGAAATGGGGTGACTTGGACCAGGTGGGGGCAGCAGTGGGGAAAGGGGACAATTTCAGGCCTGCTCTGGAGGCAACACCCGTGGACACTTTTAGAAGAGCCAAGGGTGGAGCCCGTAGATCCCTACCAGGCCTCTTCCTTGAGCAGAGAGGGGACCCCAAGAAGGGAGGCTGGGGAGCATCAAGGAGAAAGGGCAGGCCGGGCTCGGCAGCTCAGCCTGTCATCCCAGCATGTTGGGAGGCCGAGGCGAGTGGATTGCCTGAGCCCACGGGTTTGAGACCCACCCGGGCAACTTGGCGAGATTTCGTCTCTACAATAAATAAATAAAGAAATTAGCTGGGCGTGGTAGCGTGCGTCTGTAGTCCCGGCTACTTGGAAGCCTGAGGCGGAAGGATCGCTGAACCCAGCAGGTCGAGGCTGCAGTGGCCGGGAGCACTCCAGTCTGGGCGGCAGAGTGAGACTCCAACTCAAAAAAAAAAAGAAGATGAAGAAAGGGCAAAGGGTGCCCCAGGTGTTCTCCAGTGCTCAGGCTCCCCTGGGTTCCACGTCCCAGGTCCCCATCTCCTAGCAGCTGGCCTCCACCTTGGAGTCTCAGCGGCCCCATCTGAAATGGGAAAAATTCAACCTGGGCAACACAGTGAGTACCCATCTACAAATTTAAAAAAATCTGGATGTGGTGGTGCCTGTAGTCCCAGCAACTTGAGAGGCTGAGGCAGGATGATCACCTGAGTCCAGGAGGTGGAAGCTGTGGTGTGCTATGATCTCACCGCTGCACTCCAACCTGGGCAATATAGCAAGACCCCATCTCTATAAAAAGTTAATAATAATAATACAGATCAAAATCCTTCACTCAGAGGGTGATAGGTGAGACGTTGCCTGTCCAGAGGGCTTCTCACAGACATGGAACATGAAACAGGGTCCGTCCGGGGATGGAGGGGGGGTGGGATGAGGAGAGGGAATGCCAGAGACCTTATTTCACCCTGTCCAGACGCCTGGCTCCTTTTGGGACTGACCCACTGAGGGGGCACAATTCACTGTCCCACGGGGCACCCCTGCCCTGTCACCTCCCCTAGCCAACCCTGGGGACCGGACACTAGGACAGGCGCATCCTTAGATGGGAAGGTTCCGCCATGTCGTGTGTGGAGCTGGGCCCAGAGCGGTTGACAGAGCCCTCCCGTCCCCAGGCCACCAGTCCGCTGGAATAAACAGGAAGCTCCATCTCTCCCTCACCGTGTGCTGCTCCTTCCTTCCTGCAGCCTGGCTCTCCGGCGGAGCCCGGTGCCCCTCTGCCTCACGCCACCTGAGATGCCCACACCAGCACCCGCCGGGGGCTCCATCTGCCCTCTCCTGGGGCTGCAGAGGCCAAAAGCGCCCTGGTGAGGGGCCCAAGGAGTGTCCCAGGAGGGCCCAGGGGGGCCCTTGCCAGTCCCCATCACGCTTCCATCTGACAAGCTGGCTCTGGGAAGGTAAGGCCGCCCTGTCACCTTCACAGTGAACTTGCGTCAGCAGGGCAGCTGTGACGATCTAGCCCCACTGACGGGGAAGAGGGGAGGTACGATGGGGAAACTGAGGCCCAGTGTGGGGTGCCAAGCCTTAACCAGAACGCCAGCCCTCTGCCCCCCACTGAGCATCCGCCTTCCCCAAAGCGGAGTGAGACTCTGGGCTCCAGGCCTCCCAGAGGCCCCGATAAGGATGACGTGGGGCCCCGGGGTGGCTGACCAGCCCTAACGGAGAGATCTCCACCTCTCTGTGCTGGGCCTGTGGGGTGAGGTAGGGGAGGCCAGACGTCCACACAGCCTGCCCCTCCATGGGGGCTGCAGGCCTGGGTAAGAGGCACCACTGACTCATTCCAAAAGGGATTCCCCACGGGAGGCTGGGGGGAGGACCAGAGGCTTCCCTTGGAGGAGTTGGGGGAGGGGCCCAGGGGCCCTAGAGCACGGAGCTCCCCCCCCCCCCCCGAACCTGGTTCACAGGGCAGAAGGCACCCCCCACTGCAGACCTCCCTGTCCTCTGAAGTCCAAGAGGGTGTCAGACGGCACACACCTCCGTCCTCTGCCCACCCCCTGCTGTGGGCCTAGTGTGAAGGAAAGGTCCCACTTCATCTCCCAAATCTGCCCCAGGCTCGAGAGCGGTGAGGGAGCCCACCCTTGAGCCCCTGTGGTAGGATTTCAGGCAAGGGACAGGGCGAGGCTGCCACTTTGAGACCCTGAGCCAAGGCCTTCTTTCCTTGGGGAGGTCTGGTCTTGGCCTGGGGGCAGGGTAGAGCTTGTCAGGAGGGGCCACGGTATGGAACAAGCCGGCAGCAGACTGGGCAAGCCCTCCACCCCCATGCTGGCACCCTGGAGCCTGGCACCGGGAAGATTCCCGGGAGGATCCAAGACTCTGTGCGCCCCCCACACCGGCAGGCATACCCTTCCATCCCCTGGCAAGTCTCGCAGGGGGCTGGCCTCAGAGGAATTCTGGTACTTCCAGCCCTCGGCCATCTCCTGGCAGGGATGGGTCTGATGGCGCTGCCCCAGGTTGGGGAGTGCCTAGGAGGAGCTGAGGGGCTCCTTGAGTAGAAACAGGAAGATGGCTGGGTGACCGTCCCTGGGTCCACTCGTCCCAGCCCTATCTGGCCTCACCGCTTGCCTAGGCAAGTCTTTCCCTCTCTGTGCCTCAGTTTCTCCCTTCCGACACAGAAGGGGCTGGAACTTCTGTGTTAGCCAGCCCAACACTTGCTGGTCGTTTCACTCAGGGGGCCAGAGCAGATCCCTGGGTGCAGAGGCTGGGGAAGAGAGGAAGGCAGGCCCTGGTGAGGCGAGCAGGGCATCTCCTGAGGGGAGACACAAGCCCAACTCAGTCCCTCCGCGCTGGAGAGACAGCCGGGCCCTTCTGGGCAGGACGAGCCCTTGGGTGGCAGGGAGGGAACGAAGGAGGCTCGGGGTGCTGGGGCATGGCCAGTGGAGTGAGGGCCAGATCCCTCCAGAAAGAGGCTCCCCCAGATCCTTCCCACTTAGAGCAACAACACATGGAGGCCAGGAGCCACCTTCAACCATCGTGACCACCATGGAACAGATGGGGAAACTGAGGACCAGAGAAAAGGAGGGGCACCATCATTCCTGGCAGGGACAGGCCTCAGACCTGGGCCCCGACCACAGCCTGGCCCCTGTGACAGACCGTGGGGTGGGGAGGAAGCTGGTCCCTGCTGAAGGTGAGACGGGCCAGCACCTGTGGATGAGGCCACCCTCCTGTTCCCCACTGGTCATGGGAATTTCCCAAGCTGCCCTGGCCTCCTTCTTGGCCCGAGTTGTCCAGCCGGGAGGGACCTGAGAGAGGTGGGGGGCCTACTCAGGCTGGGGAACTGGGGTTGTCCCAGGTGTTGGACAGAGGGACTGACCCCAAAGCAAGGCTTACACCCCAAGGACAAGAGGGGTGGGCGAGACCCTGGTGCCTTTGGCTGCCTGGGTCTGGGGCATGTCCTCAGCAGCCCCTTCAGGCACTGTGCTTCCTCCCACCCCACCCACTGCTCGGCCTGAGGCCTCCCCTGGCCCCTGGAATCTGATGGAGGACCCCCTTTGGCTTCCCCAGCCTCCTGGAGGCCCCTGGGAAGTGGGGCCGGGGGCTTTGGCCTGTTTGCTCTCTCCCAGGGCAGGGGCTCACTCTCTCTCTGGCAGCTGCGTCCAGGGGGGACAGCTTGGGGTCTTACGAAAACTCCCTTCCCATCACCCCCCACCACAGCAGACCAGGGTTTCAGGGACCCACAGTACGGGCTACTCTGGCACCACCCAGCCTGTCTTGCCCACTCCCAGGCCCCTTCTCGCTGGTCCTTGTCACTCAACCGCCCCCTCTTCCAGGGGTCAAGGCTCCAGTGTGGCTGGTCCCTCCCCTGGGCTGGAGCCCTTCCAGCTCCCACCCTGAGCCACGCACATCTGGGGGGGTCCGGAGTCCTCTGGCCCAGACACGCAGAAGGTCCCCCCTGCCCAGCCACAGAAAAGTGTGGCCTGCAGCCCCATGGCTCTGTGGGACCGAGGCCCTGGGCTTCACGTGCTCTGTCCCATGCTGTTCCCAGGGTCCACGGCTGGGCCCAAGCCTGGTCTCTGGCTGCTCTGGGGCTAGACTCTGAAGTCCCAGGGGACAGTCTTCCCCTCTCTGGGCAGCCCATCCAGGCCCCCTCACGAGGCAGCCCCCACCCACCCTCAGCCTCCTGTTTGTGTGCTGACAGATCCCCGTTATCAGCGGAGAACACACACAGGAAGTCCGGCTGGGAAGGGCCCATCCCAATCCCGATTTACCCAGGACGGAGCATAAAAAGCCGCCCTTCCTCGCCCGGGGGGAGCCTCCCGGCACCGAACTGGTCGTCCTGCACTGCCAGGAGGGAGGCTCCGGCGGACAGGCCAGGAGGGTGGGCCCGGGAGGTTTCTTGGGGTAGCCAGTGGGCCCAAGTCCCCAGCAAGGGGCAGGGTCCTCCCCGAACCCGAGGAGGCAGCAGCGGTGACCATGGCCAAACCTGGGCCCCAGCAGCATCAGGTATGGCAGGGGTGTCCTTGGAGGGCAGGTGGTAGACAAGGCAGGCTCACCCGTTGGCTCCAGGTGAGTGCAGCACCTGTCGGCCCAGCCCGAGCCCATGCCAGTGCTAGATCTGCCTGGCGATGCTGTCATTTGCCCTCCCTCTTGGTGCCATCACTCCTGCGCTGAGGAGGCCATAAAGCCCCTGGCCAAGCCCCGCTCATGGGTGGCCCCATCTAGACCCCAATCCAGCCTGCCTGACTCCAACACTCCACCGGTGGCTGCCCAAGCCTGCCACGATCCCTGGAGGGAGAAGCTGGATGCAACCTAGCACCTTCCCCTTGCTACCCACATTCCCAGCCTCCTCTGGGTCCCAGAGCCATCCCTGGACTAGGCAGCAGAGTTTTGCTCGGCTAGGCCTGCTGGGGAGGCTGGTGGCCCTCACTCCTCCTCTTCTGAGACCCGGGGTGCTCTAGGGCTTGGGTCTTCCCCTAGCAGAGACAAGTACTCCCAGGGTGTCTGGGGAGGGGATGGCCAGGGAGTCAGTCCCGTGGAGAAACCTCAAAACCAAACCTGGATGAGGGGTGAGCATCAGGGACACCGGACATGTGGCTAGGAGTCCTCGTGTCTGCCAGGCTGGCTTTGAGGACTTAGGCTTGGGGGCAGCTTGGTGGAGTGCAGTGGGCAAGTGGGTGACTTTGTGCATCCATCCTGGTCCCTGGGGACACTCTGCTCTCCCTCTCCCCAGCTCCACCCAGAGTGGCCAAAGCTCTGTCCTGTAGCCCTGTCCAGAGGCCCCGTCCTAAAGCATCCAAGGCCCCTATGGGCCAAGAAGTCCTGCCTTTATCTTATATGATTATGCCAAGAAGCCTGTCTGAGAAAATGCCCATTTTGGGGATGAGAAAGCAGAAGGTGAGGCCTTAGCCAGGTCAGGGCAGAGAGAGCACCAGTGCGATGTGGCCTCCTGGGTGGGTTGTGCCTTCTGCCCTACTCAGGTCGGCAGGTCAAAGGGTCGAGTGACTGCAGATCCAGGGATGGGATGAGAGGTAGGGGACAGGGCAGGGCGGGTCTCTCAGTCACCCTCACCAGACCCCACTCACTCTTGGGTTTAGGGGATCAGGAACCTAGGACCTCCCATTCACAAACAAGGCTGCCTGGCCACCCCTGAGACCCATCTGCCAGGGGCTTCTAGGACCCCCTGGGCCGGGGCAGTGGCTGCTGGATGCAGGAAAGGAGGCCTCGTTCTGGGGGCTCCTCGCCAGGCCCCTCCCTTCCCCCAGCTCCTGTGCACCAAAGTAGCCCTACACTGCTGGCCCTTCTCCATAAATGCAGGTCCTGCACCCCGCACTTGGGGCATTTCCATCCCGTCTCCAGGGAGCTCGGGGCCAGAGGCTGCAGCCTCGTTTTACAGATGGGGCCTGAGCCCGCCCCAGGCTGAGAACAGGGACTGCAGCCCCCCTGGGTAGAACCCAGAGACCAGCCTGCCCACACTGGTTGGGGTGGGGGGGCAGGACCTGGCTCTGTAGGTCTTGGATGGGCTGAGGTCCCATGGCAGCACCGATGGCCCCTGGACATCAGGGTGACCACGACTCTGCCAAGACACTAACCCACACCTGTATCTGATCCACAGCCCTTGGCACAGGGGAGATACAGGTGGCCTCCACCGCCCAGAAGAGCAGCTGCCACCATTGTCCAGGGAATGACGGATTCTCCCCTGCCAGGTGAGTCCCCAGCAAGCCAGGTACTTGGGGCTGGGACTGGGCTGTGTGGAGCACACTGTGCACGAGCCTGCACACGTGTCAACTACCAGGGCCGGTGCTCCGGCCTGGGTTTGAAGGATTGCTGAGGAGGGCTGCCCAGGAGCTGCTGGTGGTGACCATGGACGGGAGGGGACTCCCTGAGGGCCTCTTAACCCAAGGGAGGAGTGATCAGAGATGGTCCTGACTGTCCTGAGCAGAACAGAGACCCAGTGACCACAGTGAGGGTGCTTGGTGCCCGAGTGGGTGCCAGGTGGTAGCCAGGCAGCCCCCCCACCTAACACTACGGCTAGGAGCAAGGCTTGGTGTCACCCTGGGTCCCAGGGCTCTGCTGTGAGGCACCGGATGAGCACTGGGAATCTGGGCCTGCAGGGGAGGTCATGATGCCCACATAAGTGGCTGCAGGACCCAGGGCAGCTGCAGTCAGTGCCTGGGACTAGCCGGCTGTGACGGCCATGCCGGGGGCGGTTTTCCGCCTGCGGGGCTTGGGAGCTGGCGAAGGGCACCCAGCCCCGGTCAGCACGGGGACGCCAGACGGCCCCCTGGTTCTAGCTGACTCACTGCCCGCCCGAGGGGAGCGCGTCCGCGGCAGGGCCTCAGTTTCCCCGCCT
>NW_007075115.1:218050-219655 GCF_000164805.1 Carlito syrichta
CCTGGCGGCGACGCCCCCGCCCCGGCTCTTGCCCCGTCTGGCCCTGACGCCGGAGAGCTTCCTCTGGCCTTGGAGAAAGCGTGACTTTCAAAAATCAAGTCTCCTGAGTTCCCTTTCAAGACGCTGTCACAACGGGAGGTGCTGGGGACGTGCGGGACGCCGGCGTCCCTGGCCAGGGGGGTCTGTGGACCACCGTCATCAGGATGCCTGGGCGACTGCCCCACTCTCTCTTCCTGGGTCTGGCTATCCAGCGCCACCTGTCCCCCCAGGCCCACCTGCTAAAAGTGTCCTCCCCCCAGGGGCCACCCCAGATTGGCAGGACAAGCTCCTGCCCAGAAACTGGTTTGATGAACTGGCCCCCAAACCAAGTTCTAACCCTCAGACTTCTCAGCTGCCCACCACGGCCCTGACCCCCACCCCCTTCAGCCCCACAGGGAGCAGGGGGTGCAGGAAGGCCCCTCCCGGGCTGCCTCTGCCCACGACTGTGAGATGCGTGGCTGCGTAGCTGTTCCCCCAGCTGAGTGGCCCACCGTGGGAATTGGGCGTGCGGTCGCTCCCCACTGGGTAGGGCTCGACCAGCAGCCATGGCTCAGGGACTACTGGGGGATGTCACTGTTTATGGGACAGTCAGAGCCAGAGGAGGGGCCTCAGAGACCCCTGTCTGGTGGTGTCTGAGAAGCTGAGTCCCTTACCCCAGGCCCCTGCCCCCCAGGACACCTGTGTCCTGGCCCTTTTCTGCTGGGGCCCTGCAGGAGTGCAGGACAGTCGTGGTCCACCTGGGAGGACCCCCACCCTTTGGAAAACACCCGTGAGAGGCCTTGGGTGAGGCTCCCAGAGCTTGGTGGGGCGCATACCAGCTCGTTGGACCTCTGGCTGGACACAGGACAGGACCCAGCTGCCACTCACCCCAAATACACAGGACCCCCGTCCCGCCCAGGTCCTTCAGCGTTGTCACAGATCATTCATTTGGGCATCTTCCCAGGAAGCCTTCCCGGTCTCCCTGCCTCCTGTCCCATAGCCAGGGGAGGGTTGGAGACCATCTCCAGTGACAGGAAGGTGTGAGGGTTGCCCCCTGATCCCCCAGGTCAGCCACTGCCCTGGGAGTTCTAGGTGTCTGTACACACTCCAGCCTAGGGGTGGCCTTCCCTTACACAGAGGCCACCCCCTGGGGTCTCTGAGAATGTGCATGCCTGCAACAGCTCCGGCCCGGTGTGTACCTGCCAGACCCCTGCACCCCCACGGGACCTACAACTGCCCGCAGGGCCAGGCTGTATTGGGAAGATGAGGAAACCACAGCCCAGAAGGCCCTGGTGGGACTGGGTCCCCGCCTTGCCCACAAACACCATTTGCGAACAGAGTGGATGCAAGCTTGCCCCTGCCCAGCTGGGATGAGAACTGGGAGGGCAAAACCGGGCCCAGCTTCCTGCAGCCACCCTTCCCCGAGCCTAGAGTGTCTTGGGTGTCCCAGACTGAGCCTGGCTGGGTCCATGTGCCCCAGGAGCTGCTGTGGTCCTGGGGCCTGGCTGCTGGTGGCTGGGGAGGGACTGGCCTGGCTGGAAGAGGGGGCTGAAAGGAGGAGACGGCTGGCACCCTCTGGCCCTGGCA
>NW_007075116.1:0-440 GCF_000164805.1 Carlito syrichta
GACTCAAACCGTTTGCTAACTAGCTAGCTAGCTGACTCAACCAGCTGACTTAACCCATTATTACCTAGTTAAGTACCTGACTCCACCTACTGTTTTAACCCATTAGCTCACTAGCTAGCTAGATGTCTTAACCAGTTGACGAAATTAGAAAGATGACTTAGCTAGCTGACTTAGCTAGCTGACTTTACTTCTTAGCTAGCTGACTTAACTGGCTGACTTAACTAGTTAGCTAACTTGTGAGCTAGTTGTCTGAGCTAGCTGACTTAGCCAACTAGCTGGTTAGCTAGCTTACTTAGCTAGCTGACTTAGCTGGTTGGCTAAGGATATAGTTAGCAGATTTAACGAGTTGGTTAACCAGTTAGCTAATTGCTTCAACTAGTTTGTAAACAAGTTAAGTAGCTGAGTTAACAAGTTGAATAAAGAGTGACCTAGGTTACTTA
>NW_007075117.1:0-1024 GCF_000164805.1 Carlito syrichta
AGCTGATGTAATCATCTGACTTAACTCATTAGCTAATGAGTTACTAGCTGACACAACCAGCTGACTTAACTCGTTAGTTAACTAACTAGCTAGCTGACTAATCCTGCTGACTTAACTGGTTAGCTAATTAGCTAGCTAGACTTCTCAAACAACTGACTCCACCCGTTTGCTAACTAGCTAGCCTGCTGTCTCAACCAGCTGACTTAACCCGTTAGTTAACTAGGTAACTACATGACTCAAACTGCGGACTTAACCCATTAGCTAACTACCTAACTAGCTGTCTTAACCAGTTGACTAAATTAGGTAGCTGACTTAACTAGTTGACTTAGCTAACTGACTTTACTTATCTAGCTGACTTAACTGGTTGACTTAACTAGTTAACTATTTAGGTAGCAGGCTTAAGTAGCTGACTTAAATAGTTAGCTAACTTGTGAGCTAGCTGTCTTAGCTAGCTGACATAGCTAGCTAGCTAATTAGCTAGCTGACTTAACTAGTTGGCTAACGAGATAGCTACCTGACTTAACGAGTTGGTAAATGAGTTAGCTAACTGTTTTACGTATTTGATAAATGAGTTAACTAGCTGTCTTAATCAGTTGGATAATGAGTTAGTTAGGTGACCTAACTTATTAGCGGATGATGCAGATGACTACTTATGTGGTTTAACACATTGGCTGACTACTCGGTTGACTTGTTAGCAGGCTTCACAAGTCGGCCGTCTAGTTGGTTGATTAATTAGCTGAGTTAATTAGTTGACTGACTAGTTGGCCAACAAGTTAGCTCGTTTAACTAGTTGGTTGGCTAGTTTGCTCACCTAAGTAGTCCACTGACTAGTTGGCTGACTATTTAGCTGACTTAACTAGTTGGCATACCAGTTAGGTGACCTAACTTGTCAGCTGACCAGTTGGCCAACAAGTCGGCCAATTGATTAGCTGACTTAAATAGTTGGCTGGCTAGTCATTCGACCAGTTAGCTTACTTAACTTTTCAACCAGCGAGTGAGCCCATAGGTGAGCTGAGTTAACTAG
>NW_007075118.1:0-1167 GCF_000164805.1 Carlito syrichta
TGCCGGGGCGGGGACGGGAGCCCACTCTGCAGGCTGATCAACAGGCTATCGAGTTGGGCTATGCTGAGGACCGCCAACTGTGGACGTGCGCTAAAAAGCAAAGGGTGCGTCCGAAGAAGTGCGCGTTATACTGTAGGCGGGTGCGTTTCGCCACCGTGTGCAACTGTCTCTCAAAGCAGCTGCTTTAGAAACAACAGCACGACCACTTCTGGAAATCAAAGTACTCCCTTAAGCTCCGCCCCCCGGCTGCCCGGATCACCTCCAGGACCGCCGCGGTCCCGAGACCAGGGCCCCGCGAGGGATCTTACAGCACCAGTCCCGAACCCCAGCCGTGGGCGGCGAAGCCCAGGCTGTCTTAGGAGATGGCGAGCGGGGCTGGAGCCTCGACACACGCATCGCGCACGGAGCCTGAGCAACACGGCAGACACGGCTACGGCTGTTCTTCCAGTGCAGACGCTTCTGCGACTTTAAAAAGGACGTTTACACGAGCACAAGGGCGGGGGCGGAAGACGCGGGACACTGCCTGGCGGGGAGGGGCAGCACAGCGCCCTGGGCGCCAGGCCCACCGCTGGGGCAAGGGCCCGCTGGAAGCCCAGGCTTCACTTGCCCACAACTTACGAACGTGGTCAACCTTCACACGCACCCCCAAGTGTTAGAGTCTTTTCCTTTAAGGTGCACTTAAAATCGTTCCCAGAACCAGGTGCAGTAGCTCACACTCGTGATCCCAGCACTCGGGGAGGCCGAGGCGAGCGGGCTGCCTGAGCCCAGGGTTCCAGACCAGCCCGGGCAACTTGGTGAGACCGCGTCTCGACAACCAAGCTAAAACACTGGCCAGGCATGGTGGCGCACGCCTGTAGTTGCAGCTCCTTGGAAGGCTGAGGTGGAAGGGTGGCCTGAGCCCAGCAGGTCGACGCTGGGGTGGCCGTGAGCTTGCCACCGCACTCCAGCCTGAGCGACAGAGGGAGGCTCTGACTCAAAAAAAAAGTTGTCACCGAACTTATATATAGTAGCTCGCAGTACCGACCTTGGCTTTCTGAGAAGTTAGAGAAATAAGTTGGGGGGTGGGGATCTCTTTAAAAGCTTAGAAAACAGTCACGGAGCAAAAACTCCTGGCCTGGGAGGCCCGGAGAGGTCCGGGCAGGCGCCAGGCCCACCGCGCCCCGCCCC
>NW_007075118.1:1794-2025 GCF_000164805.1 Carlito syrichta
CCACCGGCGGCCTCCTCGGGGCCTCGAGCTGCCTGGGAACAGCCGCCCCCGCCCGGGCACCAGCAAGGCCCACAGACCCAGCGCTCTGGGCGCTCCCGGCCGGAGGGGTGGGGGCACAGAGGCTCCCCGCGGCCCTGCCCTTTCTTGGTGAGGCTGTTTCCCTGCTGCTGGGGCAGCCCGTCCTGTGTCAGGGGTTGCGGGCCAGGAAGTGGCCGTCCCCCCCCCCCCCCC
>NW_007075118.1:2060-13144 GCF_000164805.1 Carlito syrichta
CGGGAAGGAGCCTCTCAGGACAGCCTCTCCCCCTCATGTCACTCCACCCGAGTCACCCCAGCAGAGGGCACACACACAAAGCCTGCGTCTTCTGGGGGATGACAACAGCCACCACTTGTTTAGACACTGCTGTTTCCGAGGCACGTGCAAGGTGGCCTCCCGTTTGTACCTTAAGCCCTGGGGAGAAGCCGGCCGACTGTCCTTCTGTTCCTGGTCACAACGACTGGGGCAAACGAGAAGGCAGGAACCGGGACCCAGGACCCAGACTGGCGGGCGGGGAGGGCCCACGCACTTCGCAAGAAATATGTTTTCCAATATTTACAAAATTATTTATATTACAGGAATGGTCGTTTTCCATGTGAAATACAGGATTTATTTGAACTGGGAAACAGCTGAGATCTATAAGTCTCTTACAGTTACTTGGCTTACCTCAGCAGCTTGATAAATCATGCATTTTCCCGTGAACTGTCATTTATATTCCTGTTTCCAGAGGGCCTCTTTCCCCACAACGCACACTTGCAGGGTATGAAATTAACGGCACCTCGAGATTAACAGTCCATTTTTGTGATGGATCTCTAGGCCGCAAAATTTACTCAATCCAATAGATCAATAACTGTCACCAGCATAAATACTCTAAAAGATTAGGCAATCCTTCAATCATTTTTCTTTTGCAACTTGGGCATGTTTATTTATTCTCTTCTATTTTAGCTGTGATATCACTGGCCATGCAGGGAAGAATACACAAATGAAACGATGGGAGTGGGACCCTCGACAGTAACTACGGTACTGAAAGCGTTTCCGCTCCCTGCTCCTCTCCTGGGTGAGGCCAGCCATCGCCAGCCCAATGCCTGGCTGCTCAGGGCTGGCCGGCCACACTGCCTGAGACTTACGGGTTTCATCCCATGTGTCTCCACATAAATCAGGGCACACAGTGGGCAGGAAGGATTGTCATATTCAGTTTACAACATGGCCCAGAAGGGATTTATCCTAGTCCCCCAGCGTAGGTAAAAAGGCAGGGCTGGGGTCGGATCTGCAATGACACCGAAGAAGCGACCAAGACAGCAGAAAGCCCGACAGGCTGCAGCCTGGGAGCCCTGACGGTCGAGGTCCTCCTGGCAGTGCTCCCTCTTGGCTGCTGTGGATACGTGAGTTGAAACCTGGCTGCCATCTTTGGATTATGCTCTTAGCCTTGAGGGAAACATTTCTGGAGACTCTGCAAGAGCCCAGACTTAGGAAACTACCACGATGAGCCCCAGAAGCCAGTGTCTGCACCGACAAAGGCCTGCTCTGGCCATCCTACTGGCCTCAGGGCTCAGACCGGCCTCAGCCAAAGGCTCAGCACCACTCCTGGGGGCAGTGGGCACCCCAGCACCGGTGACGGTGAGGTTTGGGGACATGGAGCACGCCCTGGAGCAAAAGGGTCTTTTAGGTATGAGAGAATTCATAGAGATCTGAATATTCCTTCAAATTATCGAGCCGCTCTTCCTGTTGTTTTAATAAAGAAAATTTCGCTAAGAAGAGATAGCATTTCCTAAGAGAATGAAAGCACAGTGGGAGAAAATAGATTTGCTATTCATAAGATGAGAAGTGCTGTTCATCTGTGGGAGATCATAAGAGACTATTTTCTCCCCAGCTTAGCATTAGTCTTTTCACGCTGATATCATGAGTCAGAATGAAATGTAAAACTGAGAATTAGGCAAACACTTAGAAGAAGGAGATTGTTCTGTTTATAGAAATCTCCTTTGCCTGGCAGTGGGCTATTAAGGCAGCAGACTACACTAGCAGTCAAGCACCTAAAAGTTTAGCAATCATATGATTAACAAGTTGAAAATAGAAAAGAGTAGCAAGGAAAATAGAGAGGGGGAAGACAATGTCCTGTATTACAGCAAATTATCAAAACGGGAATGCTGAGATAAAAACTGCGGGTGTGGATGCAGCCACTTTAGCAGCAGGGCCACCCGCGGCCGACCGACTCACCTGGTCCATCCTGGTCACCCCGACGTCCGCGGTGGCCGACTGCACCGTGATGCGGGGCACGGGCTGGGAAGACAAGCACACGCAGCTCAAGGACCAAGAGCGGCTGAAAGGGACGGCGGCGGCGCGCGGAGGACCCACCCGGGGCAAGGCGGCCCTTCAGACACGCCAGCCCCGTGAGCGCCACACCCTCCGAGAAGTACGGAAGCCAGCGAGGGCTTATGCCCCGCCGGAGGAACCGGCCACGGGCTCGAATCGGCAACACGCGCGGTACGGTTAGCGCAGCCTCGCTGACGACGCGCCCACTCGACCAACGGCGCGTCTGTACCGACCGGCGCTGCGAGACCGCACGGGGAGCGGCTTCGGGCAGGAGGCGGCGGTCCGGCCGTGCCTGGAAGGACAGAGAGGACCCGGCGCGAGAAGTACGTGACGTGGGCAGGCCGGCAGGCAGTGCGGCTGGAGCACAAATCCAGGAGGCCTTGGTGCCGCGACTAACCGTCCGGGGGCGGTGAGGGGCACCGCAGATTCCTGAGCAAGGCAGCCGAGGGCGGGCAGGGCCTCGAAAGACCGGTGGGGTGGCGCACACAGGGAGGGCAGAATACTGAGAGTTCAAGGAGGCAAATGCTCAGAGATTCAGCAGCAGAGCTGGGGCGAAGAGACACGAGCCTGCAGCGGCGCCACGGGGCTTATGGACACGGGCTTCCAGGGACGTTGGGAAACACGAGCAAGAAGCCACGTCATCCAGGGAAAGAACGAGGCAGGCCGGAGGAGGGCGCAGGACTTCACCCTCCAGCAGCCGCGCTCCAGCGGCCACGGACCCAGAAGCAGGAGGGCAGGTGTGGTGGCCTCTGCAAGACACCAGGAACGGGCCGGCTCCGCCCTTGTCCCCAGCCGCTCCAGCGCCTCCCCGGCCCCCTGCCCGCGCTCGGCTCTAAACCGCACTCCGGCAGAGCAGCACGGGACAGGCCTCTTTCTCGCCGTGTCCACGGGGAGCAACAGCCGGTTGCTCTATTACACAACTTCAGTGCCTAGAGAGGTGGGTTCCAAAGCTCCACGCTTCACTTCTCAGCAGGCCAGTGGCTCCGGCTCCTGTATGTATGGGGCAGCGGAGGCCTCTGTGGGGCCCAGGCCTTCCAGACAGAGCCTGCAGGCCCCAAGCCCAGACGGCCAAAGCCCCCCGCCCTACTGGGCAGCCCAAACTCCAGCCGAAGGGAGAAGAGCCCGCGTGGAACAAAGCAGCCCGCTCCGCAAGTCCCTCACCCATGTTCACAAGCACGAAACGGCCTCGTCTTACTCCAGGGCACCACTGTGACCACTCTCACCTTGGGGCTGCTTTGGAAGGAAAAGTGCTGGAGAGGACCGCTTCTGTGGAAGGCAAAGGGGCCCTGGCAGAATCTGAGAAAAGGCACAGCGGAGCGGTGACCAGGAAAAAGCGAGAGATCAGGCTTAAAGAGATGCAGAGACTGAGGGAACAGCCAAAGGAAAGTACACTCGGCCCAGCACAAGCTGGGGAGTACTGGGGTGTCTGAGGCCAGGGACAGCTGGGATCAGAGGCGTGTCAGAGCAAGCCCACACGAGCGGCCAGCACGACAGAACCAGGAGGAGAGTAAATCTGGTGGTTTGCTGGAGAGCTAACAGGAGCTTGGACCTGGATGGAAAGAGGAAAAGGAAATAGAACTGAAGTTCAGAGGTAAAAGGGGGCTACTTAACACTTGGAAACATTGGCTGCGGCAGCTGGGGAAAGCGAGTCGAAGATGACACCCTGTAAGTAAAGAGGATATGAAGAAGGGAAGATGGTGATTTAGCAAGAAGCATATGTGTGTGTGCGCGGGGGTGGACGGTGCTGAGCCTCCTGCATCTGGCAGTGGCCCGCGATGAGTTCGGCAGCCTTAGCAAGGGCGCCAGATATCCCCACCAAGTGTACGGAAATCTTAACTGTGCCACTTGTCCTTCACATGTAACAGCTCAAGCCTCCAAATGTGTACTGCTTGCATTTTCATGCTCTTTTGCATTTCCCCTGTGCAGGCAGTCACCTCCTATTTCAGGAGCTCAAAACATTTCAGATCGTAAGTTCATTAATCCTTACGACACATCTGGTAACTATTAATAAAAATGACTGCAAAGTATTTCGCAGCTATAAATATTAAGGAGAAGTCCATGAGGCAAGCGAATATTAATTATCTACACTTTACACTAGAGAAACCAAGGCTCAGAGAGCATTTACCTAATGGTTAAATGCGTTCACGTTGTCCTGTGAGTTGGCGACAGAGATGGGAAGGACTAAGTTCTCCAGTGCAAGCTGCACCTGCAATCATGCCATCTACTGAGCGCTGCTGAACCTGAGAAGGTGAGCAGCTCACAGGCAACAGAACAGCTTAGAAGTATATCGGGGAAAGGTGACGGTCACTTGAACCCGTCTCACCATTTTTTAACTCTGGCTCTCACATGCCACATGTCTATGGCGGGGAGCAGCTCAGAATCTCAGAACTTGACATTAAAGTGATGTTGGAGACCCTCTGTGCAAAAGAATAAAATCTGAACTTCTTGGCATAGCATACTAGATCTCGATGAGGTTGCACCTGGCCTTGCTTGATAAACAGCACCCTGAATTCCCTCAATACGCTATTTTCCAGACCCTTCCTCACGTTGTTCCCCTGAGGGAAACATGTTCCACCCCGTAATACCCATTCTCTCTTAAGTCTCAGCTCAGGTATGATCTAATCTTCCTGAAATTGCAGATGAAATGTCCACTGCCTTCACTGTATGGTCCCCAGACACACACACATGACAGTATTCATAGCATCATTCTACCATGGTCTATTTATCTGTTGATGTGGCTCTAAAGGAAATTCTCTAAACTTCAAGCTCTTTGAAGGGTAAGAATTACGTTTCATTCATCTCTGTATTTCCTTATAAAAAAAACAACAAAAAACAGTGGCTCAGCGGGGTGCAGAGGCTTACACCTATAATCCCAGCACTTTGGGAGGTGAAGGTGAGAGGATTGCCTGAGCCAGGGGTTCAAGACCAGCCTGGGCAACTTTACGAGACCTTGTCTCTACAATTAAAAAAAAAAAATAGCCAGGCTTCAGTGTGCCTGTAGTTCCAGCTACTTGGAAGGCTGAGGCAGAAGGATCACCAGAGCCTAGGAGGTCGAGGTTGCGGTAGCTGTGAGCATGGCACTGCACTCCAGACTTGGCAACAGAGTGAGGCTCTGACTCAAAAAATAAAAGTGGCTTAATTTTGTTGAATAAATAGAAAAATAAATGCATGAATTACTTACAAGTGACACAAAGAACATAAATTGTACAGTTACACACAATTTGGAAAGAACAGACCTTCTGAAATTTTGACACGATGGTACGTAAAAGGGGAGAAGAGATATCAGCTGAGGGAAGAAGTAACCACTTTAAAACTTCCCCAAAATCAAATTCTCTGATGCATTTTTTGTTTGAAAATAAGCCTTTCCTAATAATCACCTCTTACCCTGAACTTGAAACATTTTCAAATGCCATTTTAATAGTGCTAAATTAATACAATAATTTATGTCTTTTCCTAGACACTAACCAATGATTTAAGTCCAAGTGTAGGATATTATTTTTACTCTAAAGCTGTCAACGATTCTCCACTGCCTGCAGAGACAAGGAAACATGGACTTGTTCTGCTTGGTGTATTTTCATGGCTTCTCCAGTCCCTCCTTCAAATACTTTACTGATTCATTCATTCTACAAACATATCACTGGATTATTTTTAATCACATTCAGATGAACTCTCTTATGATCACGTGTGCATTAAACGTTGCTTTTTGGATATAAATCTCAGCTCTGCCACTCACGAGGCTCTCTGTACTCCAAGGAGGTGCTCACCCTCCCTCCCCCCAAATCTCAGGTTTCCTCAACTAGGGCAGCATCACCTGACACGGCAGCCACTGGCCACAGGTGGTAACCCAGTCCTTACAATGTGACTGAAAAAGTAAATTTTTACTTTAATTAATAAAACGTTAACTTAAAAACTGAAGTGCTTTTAAGTATGTTTGGAACAGCCTGGGCATGTGAATCGACTTTTTCAACTGTACCTTTTATGAATTCTAAATGCAGATCAAGTATTTCCAACAGAAATTTAATATGTGAATTGCAATGTGCTAAAAATGTAAAATACACACCTGATTTCAAGGACTTTTTACAGAAAAAAGGATGGGAATATCTCAACAGTTTTTGCTATTCCAGGTACATATGACAATGTTTTGAATATACCAAGTTAAATAAATTATGTTACTAAAATTAATCCGAGCTGTCTTCTTTTCACTTTCTTTTTTTTTTTTTGAGTTGGAGTCTCACTCGGTCGCCCAGACTGGAGTGCAGTGGCCACTCCTGGCCACCGCAGCCTTGCCTGCTGGGCTCCGGCGATCCTTCCACCTCAGTCTTCCGAGTAGCCGGAATTACAGGCATGCTCTACCATGCCCGGCTGATTTTTTGATGTATTGTAGAGATGAGGTCTCGCTGCCCAGGCGGGTCTCGAACCCGCGGGCTCAGGCAATCCACTCACCTCAGCCTCCCAAAGGCGCGGGATTACAGGCTGAGCCACCGAGCCCGGCCTTTTTTCACTTTCTTAAATGTGGCTACTAGAAAATTTTAAATCACATCCACGGCTTGAATTATACTTCTGTTGGACAGTACTGACCCAACTCGGCCCTTTTGTTGAGACGATGCATGAAAACCCCTGGCGGGGTGCCAGCCACAGAGTGTACCTGGGACATTTGTCAAGCATCTCAGTTGTCATAATCCCTGGACTATTGTATGTTTTCTTCCAAGATGTTTCTAAGTTGGCTTTCTACAAGTACATTTTTAAGCAATAATGATTATATCTGATCTAGAAATCAAAAGTTTCTGATTAATTGTGCTTATTAGTTCCAAGGCCATTCCAGGATGCAACACTAATTCTATTTTCTTTCAAACAAAGAACGCCAAGATTGTAAAAATTTACCCATTCACAAATATGTAGCAGGTGCCTACTAGATTCTAAGGATTGTGCCAGGAGCTGGGGATATAGTGTGAGCAAAACTAAACACAGTCTCTATGCCCATCAAAAACAGGCACTCGGTGTCACTCTGTCCCCCAGGCAAGAGTGCAGTGGCACACTCACAGCCACTGCAGCCTCGACTTGCTGGGCTTAGGCGACCCTTCCACTTCAGCCTTCCAAGTAGCTGGAACTACAAGCACACACTACCACACCTGTCTTATTTTTTTGATTTATTGTAGAGATGAGGTCTCACCAAGTTGCCCAGGCTGCTTTCTAACCACTGAGCTCAGGCAATCCTCTCACCTCCGCCTCCCAAAGTGCTGGGATTACAGGCTGAGCCACTGCACCCGGACCCTATTTAGTTTTAATTATACGAAACAACTAAAAGGCCCATTTCTCCTACCAACAAGTTATTGGCTTAAACTGAATTATACTATCCAGACTCACTAACTTATTCTATGAATTACACAAATAAAGTTTTAAACACTAATATTTCCAGTTACCAGAAAAGATCAAAAAAGATACAGCTTCTAATTTTTAGACTCTAGCTAGCTTACCTTAAAACTTCTACATAATAATAGTTAAAACTTATTTAAATATTTGTATACCTATTTTTAAAAGAATATAACTTTACTCAAAATGATGGTTATTAGTTTTTCAAGTGTCCATGAAAGATTAAGGATGTTTGCTTAAATCATAGAATGTTTGTTAACCTAAAAACCTTAACAATAGGGTCTTAATCCAGTCTGTCACCTGCTTAGTTTGCCCTGTGAGTCAAGAAATGGCTTGTACATTCTTAACAGTTGAAACAAATCAAAAGAATACTTTGTGACATAAAAATTATGTGAAATTTCAGGTTATAAATAAAGTTGTGTTGGAACACAACCAGGTTCACCTAATATTGTCTACGGACTTTTTTTTTTTTTTTTTTGTCAGAGTCTCACTCTGTCACCCAGGCTAGAGTGCATGATCACACCTCACTGCAGCCTCAAACTCCTTGGCCATCCTCCCACCTCAGCCTCCTGAATAGATGGGCCTACAGACATACACCACCATGCCCGCATAATTTTTTGTAGAGATGGAGTTTCACTATGTTGCTAGGCTAGTCTTGAACTCCTGGGCTCAAGTGATCCTCCTGCCTCGGTCTCCCAAAGTGCTGGGATTACAGGCGTGAGCCACTACATCCAGCTATGACTAGTTTTAGCAGAATCACACGGTCTGCAAATCCTAAAATATTTCCTATTTGGCCCTTTATAAAAAGTTTGCCAACCCCTGGTCTATAGAATCATACAAAAGCATTCAATGCCCATTCTTGAGAAATGACTGGCCGACGAGACTCTTCAATCGACCTCTGTAATGTCTCAGAAATTCTCTTCTTTGCATTAGTAAATTTTAGTTATAATCCATTATTTTCCAAATAGCTACTAAACCTGCTTCTGAAGACAACCCTGTCAACTTGGTATCTCTAAGTATGTCAATATATTACCTATAAACTTCTAGGGTAAAGCTAGACAACAAAATATTATGATTTGAAAAACTACGATAGAGACAAGTCTCGTGACAGAGATAGGAGTGCCTAAGAACTCTTCACTAAAATGAACAGAAATCAGTCGTCTTGAATTTAAAAAAAAAAAAAGTCTGCTTCATGCGCAAGCATTCTACCGCTAACTCCAGAACAAGTGACTACTGCAGCATACATATACATGGATGTCTATATCATTTATTGTGGGAGGTATTCAATTACAGGGAAAATGCACTTATGTACTACTACTTTTTAAATGTCCTGAATGACTAACGAAAACTGAAGGCTGGGAAATGAGGGTTAGATCTGTTTTCTTCTTTCAGGTAGGAGGGTGAACCTGCTTTCAAGACACAAGGATAAGCATTTACATAGTCCATTTCATCAAGGAAGCCTAAGTCTGACTAACCTAAAACAGCATCCTTATGTATAAGACGAGAACTAGTATTTGGGCTTGTCTCCCTGTTTTATACATGAAGAATCACAGTAATGAAAGATGGATAAGTATGCTAGTGTCTTTTCAATTAGTACCAGAGCTGGGCAGGGTGCTGCTCTGTCTACTCAGGGCTTTATCTGTCTACCACACTGGAGGCCATGTGGACACAGAGGAAAACATTCCTGCCATTAATATGATAGCTCTAACCAAAAGGGACAGACACATAAACAACGACAGGCCAGAAATGTGACTGTGCTTTTGATGGTGGAAATTAAGTCTGACCATTAACTCTTTAATTTCCCAGATTAATCAAAGACACCATTTAGAGTCCCAAACTTTGAAGTACATAAATAGCTTCATCTGAACACAAACTTCTAGATACATGAAAAAAGCTATTATGCCAAATTAATTCAATCTAACTAATTAGAGAGCAGGAAGTTCTTTCAATTATTTTATGTGCTGTCTGAGAAACGCACTTGAATATGAGTACAGATTTCATTAATTGCAGTTCATTATTTTCCAGATTAGTTACTAAACTTGCATCAGAAGGTCAAAGACAGCAATTTTGTCAGCTGCCACCTCTTTCATTGCAGTATCTTTGCATTTCTGGAACTGAGACAGAAACTGATTACAAACAAAAACAAATCTCCATAAAAACGAGAACGAGAAATGTCTTTATGAATATGTTTAAACCAGAAGATTTTGTAAATTATAAGAATCTTTTGGTTTTAAATCTTCAGAATAAACGGGTAACTTTCATGCTACAAGAAAAAACTCGAACCTTTCCAAATCCACTTGACATCCAATACAGAAACATAATAGCAGGAAAATAGTAGCATCTCCACCTGAGAACCTGATTCCAAGGCCAGTCTCATAAGCATTCATGTTTTCATCAGCGCTTCAACTGTGGTTATGTGTCTGTGCATCTTTGCACGAGGGAGAGAACTGAACATTCTTGTTTGAAAATGTCAAGGACACTCTGATTAGAAGTATTTTTCTGATAATAATCATTCCTTCATTACACAACTTGTGCCTCTCTTCCACCTACTATAATAATGAAAATAAGAGGAATGACTGGTGGAAATAGGACCTATTCTAGTCCTCAGTCCATACTGGAATTACTTTATATTCTCATAAATTACCTCTTTTTAAAAAACAGAGGCGATACAAATGCCACAGATTTTTTTGAAAAGTACTTTGCTATCTATAAGCCATTTTACCCTCTTTGCCAATTTCATTTCTGCTGTCCCGTGACTTCCGTCCCACTGCTTCAGCTAACCCACCCTTAACCTGTTCTTCACCCGCTTTGCTGCTGACACCTCTTGAATGCTTATGCAGTCAGCTCTCTTAGTCACTGTTTGGTCAAGCTATAAATAACTACCTCAGTCCTTCCTCATGAATCATTTCTGATGTTAGTCTCTGAAACAATTCCAACTGGATTTCTAGTAGTGATAAATCCAGAACCAAGTGCAGTAATCTAAGTGTCATCTTGTAATATCAAAGAGAACGTAGGTTTCGTGGAGGGGGTATGATTAGGTAGGATAGTGTGAGTTTCTTCCTTATTATGACAGTGTCAGAGAAGGAGTTTTAAATCTCCAAATTAAACTGGAATGAAAACATACAAAGGAAGGGGTTTTAGTGTCTTTCATCACAGATGGGAAATAGAGAGATAAATGGCTTTTAAAAAGATGAAAGGAGAAAGCAGGGAATGGGGTAGAAATACAAAAGTATGTTATTAAACAGCCTGTTTGATTTAACATTCTGCCTCTGTATCTCCCCAAACCATTTGGGGGGTTTTGCTTTGTTCTTCTTTTTCTTTTGTGCTGTTTCACACTATAACGCTTAAGCAACATTCCTCTTTACTGTTTCTAAATCTTTATGCGATATTCTTATTGGTATTCGCCCCTTCTATATTGTGCAATTGGTCCAGATTCCCTGTAGTGATATGCATGGACTCGAATTTTCCTAGAGTCCATCTTTGATGTTATTGTAAACATCTAAATGTCTGATAGTGCTTATTTAGCAATCATTTAATGATCATGACCACCAAACTGTTGCACCAACAGGCACTGGCAAGAGAAATCAAAGGATCAAAATAGGGAGGAAGGTCCAGGGCATTCGTGCTTTTTTTTTTTTTTT
>NW_007075118.1:13316-49643 GCF_000164805.1 Carlito syrichta
CTCAGGCAATCCACTCACCTCAGCCTCCCAAAGGCGCGGGATACAGGCTGAGCCATCGTGCATTTCTTAAGCTGCTAAGTCACACCGCTGGATGCCGCGCAGAGCCACGGCCACCCCGGCTGGCACACAGCATAGCTCAGCCACGGTTATCAGCAGCCACTCTACTTCAGGCCTACTTGATCAGTGACATCAGTGACATGAGGAAGGCCCAGTGCTTAGCTAACCCTCCCGTAGCCTGTCCCTCACCTGCTTTGGTGTTGACACCCCTTGAACACTTATGCAGTCAGCTCTCTTAGTCATTGTTTGGCCGAGCTGTAAATAGCCATTTATAACTATTTATAGCACAATGAGCTAATGTCGCCTTTTCAGAAAAACAAAGTGCAATCCTAAACTACCTTGGTAAAAGATGAAGAGAACAGTTACCCTATTTGCAAACAGGGATAACTCTCCCCTTCTGCACTCCCCACTGCAGGCAGGTCTCTGGCAAGACAACTGAGAAATGATGAGGCATTTCCCAGATGAGACACAGATAAATAATCTAGAGCCATTAAGAGCGGGGGCCTAAGAGAACAAAGTTCTACCTCGCCACACACGATGGCCAATGCCTGTAATCCCAACGTTCTGGGAGGCCAGTGCGGTAGGACTGCTTGAACCCAGGAGTTCAAGACTAGCCCAGGCAGCATAGCAAGATCTGTCTATACAAAAAATTTTAAAAAGAGCCAGGTATGGTGGCATGCACCTATAGTCCCAGACACTTGAGATGTGGAAGCAGAAACAACCGCCTGAGCCCAGAAAGTCGGGCCTTCCTGAGCCATGATCCTGACACTGCACTCCAGCCTGGGCAACAGAGATTCCGATTCCAAAACAAAAAAACTCAAATTGTAGGTATCAAATCTGACTTTCAAGTGAATGGGACTCCATTACAATGAAGATTACTATTTTTTTTTTTTGGAGTTGGAGTCTCACTCTGTCGCCCAGACTGGAGTGCAGTGGCCACTACCGGCCACCGCAGCCTCTCCTGCTGGGCTCCGGCGATCCTTCCGCCTCAGCCTTCCGAGTAGCCGGAACTACAGGCATGCGCTACCACGCCCAGCTGATTTTTTGATTTATTGTAGAGATGAGGTCTCGCTGCCCAGGCGGGTCTCGAACCCGCGGGCTCAGGCAGTCCACTCACCTCAGCCTCCCAAAGGCGCGGGATTACAGGCTGAGCCACCGAGCACGGCTTGAAGATTACTATTAAAACAATGGGGACCCCTACAGGAATCAGGCCAGTACAGTCTGCTTCTTCTTCCTGTTATTTGTAATTCCGTGGGCACTAAAGTACTGCATTTTCAGGGATGAAAAACTACTTGGGGTACAGCAAGTCCAAGCATATTTAAAGTGGCCCAAGCAAGGGCATTGATATTACTAAAAATTGTAGTTTACTTGTCACAGAACCTTAGCAGAGACAGTGAAAAGGAGATAAACACGAGCATTTTTTTATATCAACCATATCCAAAATTAGAAGCCTAAATGGATCTCTCTTTTAGGAATTTAGGAACTTCCGTCAGCCCAGGAAAGAAGGTTCATGAATGTCTCGATCCCTCAAATCTCCACTCAGATGTGCTCTTCTCGCCTCGAAACGCTGTCCTTCCTACTACCGAATGACACTTGTTGCATACAACCTATTCTTACAATCTGTACAGAGGCCAAGGTCAGTCAACCAATACACATTTTGTATTTTCTACGCATTAGGCACTGTTCTATACACAATGAGTCCTGCCCTCAAGGAACAGTCTAGAGGAGAGATAATTGATAAGCACACAAACCTAACAATAGCTCTCGATCAAAAGTTTAAAAATGATAGCATCGTGCATGTGTGTATGGTGGAGGCTGTGGTTTTAGTTTGGCTGGCCAAGAAAGGCCACTCTAAACTCAAACAAGCCTCCTCAGAGTGACCTTTCTTGACTGCTCTAGAAGAGAAACCTGGTGGCCACGCGAGGACTTTGGGAAGAACATTCCAAAGGGAAGGAAAGGCCAGTGCCAGAGCTCTCCAAACTGAAATGAGCTTCATGTGTGCACGGAATACAAAGGCGGCTTACATGGCTTAGTATGGTGAACAATGAGGAAAATAAAGGGAATAAGGAATAAAGGTCGGGGCGCAGATGCTGTAGGAAGCTGGAAGCCAAAGCAAGAAATTTAGATTTTGTTCCGTTTCGGAGGCAGGCACTGGAAGGTTTCAAGCCATGGACTACTGTTAAGACTCTCAAAGATCACAGTTGCTACTTCGTATGAATAGTTAAAGCACGGAACTGAATGAGAGTTACCCATGGAAAGAAACAGGTTTTTTTTTAAAAAAAAAAAAAAAGAAGATCCAGGATGGAGCTCTGGGCACTTGAATATCAGAGGCTTGATGGAATCAATAGCTCCAAAAGAGGTGACAGAGAAGGAACAGTTAGCAGAAGGGAAGCCAAGCAAGTGAGGCTGTGCTGAAGCTTAGAGGCAAAGGTGTCTCCAGCATCATGTTGATGTAGGTCAGAAAGATGAGGACAGGATGGCATGGGCAAGATGGAGCTCCCTAGCGGCCCCGAGAAGAGGGAAATGCCTTCTGTGGACTGGAGTTCTGACAAACCAACTGGAATACTTTGGCTCCGCTACCGGAAGTCTTTGCTAAGGTTAGTTTTAAATGTATTTAAGTGTATTTTCATTTATTTACAAAATATGAAATATATATATAAGGCCAGTTTCCCCAATACCTTTGCTCAGATGTGCTAAAAAAAAAAAGAATAAATAAATTTAAGTAAATGAAAAATTGCTTAAGAAATCTTCAAATATTTCAAGATAGCCTCTATTACACATCATAGTTATTCTCCAGTTGCTGCATTTGTTTCCAACACACTCATGTTCCTCTCCTATCTAGAGAATCAACCACTCACTGCCAAAACTGTAAGAGCATAAATGAGCTCCATGTGTAGCAGGTGACTTGACCTGCTACCTCAAAAACCAAAAGCTGCTTAGACTCCAACTCAAAAAAAAAATACAAAATAAAATAAAAATAAAAATAAATAATTGTAACAATGGTAGGCTGACTCAATGGCTTCCAATGTGATCCTCACCAAATAGCAACTGAAAAGAAGTGGTTATCAAACTACCACGAATAAAGATCACCATAGGTGCTTATAAATGGTGGTTCCAAGGCGTCCCCAGGTGGGTATCGGTTGCGAGGGCTGAGAAATCGTATTTTTAAAAAGAGCTACCTTGGTAAATCTGACAGTTCATAAATCATACTTTGTGAAACAATGATGCAGAGGTTTAGAACAGAATCACGCACACAGTAAGAAACCACTGGGAAAAATCATCTCTGCCAACCCCAGCGCCCCATGACTTAGCTCCTGCAGTCATGGAGTCATTTCAGTAACTGCCAAGCATCCCATGTGCCTAGTTAAATGCAGTTCACACATTTGCAAAATCCTGACATTTAATTCTTTTCATCCACTGTTTGTGTATGCATATGCTTATGTAAGGCGAGATTTTTAAAAAGCACATATCTGCACGGCAGCCTTATAAAACGAATTCCCGCTCCCTTGAATATGCATTCATAAACTTAGAAAATGCATCTAAATAGTGAAGTCAGACAACTACTCACCTGCATTTCTGCAACTCAAATGTTTAAAAGAACGTGGAGAGCTGATGCCAAAAGACCTATTCCCACAACAGAACTTGCACTGTATGTGTTTTTGAATGAATATAAATAAATCCTCATTTATCATTTTCTGCTGAGTTAACACCTATATACAGCTAGAAATTGCATTTCCAATGGAGTTCCCATTCAGCATTGCATAAGAATAGCTTCCTGATTGTTTGGAAAACCCTTTAATGTTTTCTCTAACACTTATCCTAGGGCTGGGTAGGGAATTTCAAGAAAAAAGGAAATAAGACAAGTGATCAGTTTTAAGTGAGAGAACAGGTTATCCACAGGCGAGTACACAGGGTTGAGAAGGAAGGACAGTCATGACATAAAATTGTTTGAAAAAAGAAATGAAATCAAGAATTAAAAATAGAATTACATTTTCTACTTGGCAATACACAAACAACACTAAGTGCACTTCATAAATTTTACTATTGCTGCTCTAAGTGATATGACCATAAATCACATTAGCGGTGTCCTTGGCACTTTTGAAAAGCAGAAAGGAGCAAGCATGTCAGTTAGCTTAAACCGCTCTGTTATCTCCGAAGAGAGTGGAAGGGAAATGATCGCCAGCGTTTCCTGGGTTTAGAAACCCAGTTCTGGCTCCTCGGCCCCCATGCCGGGCCTCTACCTCTCGCTTCGGCACAACACAGAGTGTGAGCTGCCGGCCATCTCCAGAAAGACATTCCTGGTTGCCTTCTCGCTGCTTTTTACCTGGTGTGTGAGGGGAGACGGTCGCTTGCCCCTTTTCTCGTCGCGGACAGGAAAGAGAGACTTGAGGAGCTTTGGCATCTGGGGCACGAGGGACTTGACTGGATTCAAGTAGGAGGCTGCCAGGCTACTGAGCCCTGCCAATATTGCAAGGAAAAAGACGGAACAAAAACAATTATGCAGACATCTTCTTTCCTGTAAATGTGTTAAACATCACTTGTAAGCAAATCTAACAGTATAAATCAAAGGTATCCCTCAAACGTAATATTAGAAAAACATAGCACTATTGCAGTTACCCTCAAACACAGTCATGTCTCCTTTCCAATTACATAGCAGTAACTGGGGGGACTACCAGAGCATTCTAACGTACAGTGTTCCTCTCAGTACCAGAAGGGTAAGCCACCCCCGTCTCTGCCACTACTTGGTACAAGTAATCACTTCTGCCCTAGGATAAAATGGGACCTCATCTTGAGCCACGTCGCCAGTGACACACATGTACAGCCCTCTGGTTAGACTTTAAGCTCTCTGAAATCAGGGACTATGTCTTTTTTTTTTTTTTTTTTTTTTTTTTTTTTGAGAAAGCAGGATTTATTGAGAGGACAGAAAGGCTCCCACAGTGGCAGCGGGCCCAAAGGGGTTGCCCCTGCTATGTCTTATTCAATCTAATGTTTCATAACTACTTACTGAAGGAAGATGATGAAACGGACCTTCTGAGAAAAGAGTAGTGGTGTTTGAGTTCTTTGTTACAAGACAAGAACAGATAACCCTGAGCTACTTATGTTCTTACCTGCTGTTAATTACCAACGGCTGGGATCAGAGGTGCAGAAAATATTAATATACTATTTTCCTCCCACTAATTTATAGTAAAATCTAATCTAAGTCATAAGTGATAAAACCCCTCATCCACATCGCACTTTTAGAAGAACAAGGAAGTCTTTTTGAGGAGTATGTATTCTGCCTCAGCAGAGGGGCATAACTGCCCCAGGCCTCTCCTCCACACTAACCCTGGAAGGACTCCAACCTCACTGGCAACACAGATGGTTAAATGGACCGAGATAGTTGTAAGGCCTCAACATTTCACATAAAGTAGTAGAATATTAACTCTAAGTAGACTATGAAAAATCGAGACATGTATATTATAATCATGAAAGCAACCACTAAGAAGAGAAAAAGCAAAGAGCTGGTTAGAACGCCAAGAAATACAACTGAGTTTAGAAAAGTCAGATAACTTACAAGAAGGTAAAACCAGGTAGAAACAGGAAGGGAGATAAAAAGAAAACAGAGTAAGTGTAAGATGAATAAACAGCCAGAAAAATAGTCTCACAGATAAGGAAAAAAAATATCACAAATGATCTAGAGTTCAATATCAAGTTAAACTATTATTTGAGAGTAAGGATGATTCCTAATAAGAATCTAGCCAATAATCAACCAAAGGCTGTACATACCACAAAACAAGAGAATATCAGACATTATGTCTCTACCCTCCCCAACACGCGCACACACACAACCCTCAAATTTGTCCGAAGCTGATCAAGGCTCCAGCTCTAACTACCAGTTTATAGGAAATACAGGGCATAGAGAATCAAGTTTTTAAGAATCTCATGACAATGCAATCAGAAAAAAACAAGAACCTGGTTTCTTCAAGATAATGCATGAGAGTGAAATATCCCTCAGCAATAAAAAGTAAATTACGGCCAGGCGCAGGGGCTCAAGCCCGTAATCCCAGCACTTTGGGAAGCCGAGGCGAGAGGATTGCCTGAGCCCATGGATTTGAGACCAGCCTGGGCAACTTGGCAAGACCAAGTCTCTACAATAAATCAAAAAATTAACCAGGGATGGTGACACACGCCAGTAGTTCCAGCTACTTGGAAGGCTGAGGAGGAAGGATTACCTGAGCACAGCAGGTTGAGGTTGTGGTGGCCGTGAGCGTACCACTGTACTCCAACCTGGGCAACAGAGTGAGACTCCAACTCAAAAAAAAAAAAATTACTAATGCAAGCAGCAACACTGAAGACATTAATACATACAGTGAGCAAAAGAGCCAGACACAAAGACTATATATTATATGGCTCCATTTATATGAAATTACAGAAGTAATCTACAGAAATAGAAATCATAACACTGGATGACCATGGGGTGTGGAAATTAACCGGAGTCATGCAAATATTCTACATCTGGGATGTAAATTGCATGGGTGTATATAAACACATTTGGCAAAACTTATTAAATATGACTCACAGTCAACAAAAAAGGAGTCAATAAAAATAAGACCATGAGATGGTCCAGATGCTGGGTTTAGCAGACAAACACTTGAAGTCAGCTTTTAAAAACAATTCCAAGGATGCAAGAAAAAGATGGTCGTAACAAATGCACAGATAGGCAGTATCAGCAGAGAACTTAAAATCCTAAAAGAAGTGGCAAGAGGAAATTCTAGAATCAGAAAAGAACAATAACTGAAATGAAAAATTCCCTGGATGTGCTGAACACAACACTAGAAACAGTACAAATGGTTCAACTAGAATAAATAAGATTGAAAGGTTGAAAAGGATAGAGTTTCTGTGACTGGTCGGGAAATATTAAGCACTCTAACCTGTGTGTCGTTAGATTCTCAGGAAAAACAGAATGCCTTTCTCTCTTGTGGGGGAAAATGTTTTAATGAATAATGGCTAAACATTTCCCAAATTTGTTGAAAAACACCAACTTACGGATTCAAGAACATTGGTGAAATCCAAGCAAGATAAACACTAAGAAAACTTAAGCAAATCATAGTACAACTGCTAAAAACAAAGATAAAGAGAAAATTTTGAGAGCAGATAAACCAAACAACGGCATAACACATGGAAGAGGAAGTGACAAATGATGGCTGAATTCTCAGCAGGAAAGAAGCATGTGGGAGACAAAGAAACATCTTTGAAGCGCTAAAAGAAAAAACCCATCAACCCAGAATAGAATTCTCTATCTAGTGAAAATATCTTTAAAAAACAAACAAGTAAACAGTGAAATAAAGATATTTCTCAAAAGAGGAGACCATTTTTTTTCAGGAGTGCTGCACTATTAAAAAAAATACTAGGCCGGGCTTGGTGGCTCAGCCTGTAATCCCAGCGCTTTAGGAGGCCGAGGTGAGTGGATTGCCTGAGCCCACAGGTTCGAGACCTGCCCAGGCAACTTGGTGAGACCTCATCTCTACAATAAATCAAAAATTAGCCGGGCGTGGTAGCGTGCACCTGTAGTTCCAGCTACTTGGAAGGCTGAGGCGGAAGGATCACTGGAGTCCAGCAGGTAGAGGCTGTGGTGGCTGGGAGCATGCCACTGCACTCCAGTCTGGGTGATGAAGTGAGACTCCAACTCAAAAAAAAAAAAAAAATACTAAACAATATTCTTCCGGGCTAAAGACAAATGAAATCAGACAAAAATAAGATCTTCAGAAAGGACTGGATGGTGCAAGAAATAATAAATAAGAGGAATAACAAAAGATTATCCTCTTTTTCTGTATTCTTTTAGTTTTCTTAAAGACAAACTACTGTTTTAAAGCAAAAAAGCCGGGCTCGGTGGCTCAACCTGTAATCCCGCACCTTTGGGAAGCTGAGGTGAGAGGATTGCCAGAGCCCGCAGGTTCGAGACCCGCCTGGGCAGCGAGACCTCATCTCTACAATAAATCAAAACATCAGCCGGGCGTGGTAGTGCATGCCTGTAATTCCGGCTATTCGGAAGGCTGAGGTGGAAGGATCGCCGGAGCCCAGCAGGTTGAGGCTGCGGTGGCTGGGAGCGGCCAATGCACTCCAGTCTGGGCGACAGAGTGAGACTCCAACTAAAAAAATAAAAAATAAAATTATATATATATATAAAACTTATGAAAATAGACTCATCTGGATTCAGAACTAGATCTACGGAAAAAAAATTAAAATTAAAAAGAGATCCATAAGGAAATATAAAAATCTCAATAACCCTCTATTAAAGAAACTGAAGTCATAATTTAAAATCTCACCAAGAAACTTCAAAGCCCAGAGAGTGTCACTGGGGAATTCTGTCAAACATTTAAGAAAGAAGTAATCCAATCTTACATAACCTCTTCCAGAAAAAAGATGAGGAAATACATTTCCTAAGTCATTTTATGAGGCCAATGTTACCTTGATAACAAAGCATAACAAAGATGTGAGAAAATTTAAAAACTACAGATATTCATTATAGACCACGTACACTAAAATCCTGAACAAAATATGAACAAAGACCATCAAGCAATATAAAGGATAATACGCCATGATCAAGTGGCATTTGTCAGAGGAATGCAAGATAAATTCAACATGCCAAAATCAATGTTACTCAACATGTTAAGACAGGAAAGGAAAAAATTCAGATGGACATTAACTAGTAGAACAGGGGTTACCTAGCAGGAAATCCTGACTTATACTTTCAGGAGGATGCTCAAATATCCTGCTAGTGACTGACAAGTGAAAAGATGACTTACCTGGATCCGGAGAATGGTTACTCTGGGGACAAACAGAGAGGGAAGGGGGCACTGGAGCCATTCCTCTGGAAACTGTTGTTTGGGATACATCCTGCTGACTTTCCCACCGGCCCTAGTAAGAATCAATTAAAAAAATTTGGAGATAGTCAAGAAAAAGTCATTACATATCCCTAAAGCTTTATTCCCTTTACAGGACAGGATAAGTTTGATTACATAAGCATTTCTTATACTTGTCATCCAGCTTATTGTATCAATTTCCCTAATAATAGTAACACCCCCTGTCTGGACAGCCCCTCCACTTGACAATTTACAATCTCCCAATAAGTCCATCCTAACAGTCTTCCTACCACAGACATCATGTTGCCGCCCCACAAAATATGGTTACACTCCTGCAATTCTCCCTTAAGTTCTACTTCCGAGGCCATTTCTGCTCTTCTGCTGCAAGACACCCTCTTCACTTAGCTTCTCAACTGAAACCCAGGAGCAGCTCTGTTGTTGGAAGTTGTCTCTTCTCCCCACTCCTAGAGTGTATGTTTCCATCCATTCACACATAGTTCATATACGTAAAAATTCTCGAACAGTGTATTACCAAGCCTCTCACTTTAAATAGATACTAACGATAAATGACAGTTGAATCCAAGTCAAATCACCACGAGTTCTCAATTATGGAAGTCTCTGAATTAGTAAATGTCATGACACTCTCAACTTATTTTGTAAATTCCCATTAAAGAGATTTCATCAGCTGATGGATTAAAAGACCATTCTAAAACTCATGGTGAGCCATAAAAATGGTGATATCATCAAAGCACTTTGAACATCAGTCCTATCTAGTAAAGAAATAAACCCCAACCAAATGTTACTCATAGAAAAATTGGTCAGAGATGAGACGCGTATCTTTTAAATGCTCTAAGTTCCCTTTGAGCCCCTGATAATCGCGCTGACTTCCTTTCACTAGAGCTTAATAACTGTATATAGTACGAGCTTAAGCTAGCATTCCGCAGATGACTGACTCTGACGATTAACTCCAGTCTTCTTTACTAACTGCCTGGAAGCAGGATGGGGACAGAGAGCTCTCCACCACTCTTGAAGATGGATTGAGGTGGAAAGGCCTCTTAGGTTTCGGATATGTATTGGCAACCTATCTGCTTTTAGCAGCAACCTAAGCACCGATCATAAAAATCAATAAGCCCTAAGTAATCTGGAGCCTGTTTACCTCAGAGATTGCCACTTTTTCCCAGGAACTCTATCGGCACTTGGTCTCATTTTTAAAAATGGTATGATGCTCAGCATTCATTAGGAAGCAAGGAAAGCAAAGCAGGCAGGATAACATGGTCAGGGAGACCATAAACTCTGAAATACTTCACTGGAGGCACACTGGCGTTACTATGCATCACACACTGATTTACATACTTTAATGTTTTGCTAATGATTTTTACATTTAAATTTAATTATCTGTCTGGGAAGGTGCAGTTTTGTGTACCCTGGGATATCACAAGGAGGTGATTGAACACGAAGGTCAATAATCTTTGGAGCTTCCTAGAGGAAGAAAAGCCTCATGCTTTGTTCATAGTGTCAAGTTCAAACAAGGTTGTTCTGAAGACAACTTTCTTAATTTGAGAATACATTTACTTCCATATTTTAGATTTTCTTGTTTGGCAGCTGACACAGTTGCATTCTGTCCCTCAGGAAAACTAAGTAGCTGATTTGGAGTCAGTTCCTGGGCTGTTTGACGTAGACCAGCAGTGACAAATCATGGAGGTGTCACCTTTTTCCTAAGGCACAGGCGGGGCTCTGCTAGCTTCACGGACAGTTCTTCCCAGCTGGCACTCCCACACGCAATGTCACTACCAGATGAGAACAGAAGCCATAACTCTGTCTCACACACTCAAATATTCCAGGCGAGAACCTCTGAAAGGATGCACACAGTGTTTACATCCCACCTCCGCCGTACTGCCAGTCCCGAGCTCACAGGAAACAGAGACCCAGCTCACACCCATCCCCCTCCCCCAATAGGCACCTTAGCCTTGAGGAACCTCACCCTTGCTCCTGCTCCCAGGTCCCACTGCCCAGAGATGAAGCTCTCACATCACCCTGGGATAGAATGGGCTCTGCTTCAGAGGAAACCACAAACTGGGGTGATAAACTGGGTTCAGCACTCTTCCCTTCTCCAGCCCTCACCACAGACCTCTGGGAAACACTCCACTGAAATCGCTCGCTGGACTCATTTCTCCTGTCCTACACTCCCATTCTCTTGGCAGAGATGAAACCTGTGGTTCAGGGTCTGGCTATACACACTGTCCCCCAGGGACAAGGCAACGGCTATCTTTCCAATCAATTCTAGAGTTCGCCTGTCTTTACTGAAATGTTGGGGGAGTCAAAAACACTGAAGCAACTCAGTTCAAGATACTTCAGAGGAAGGTAAGCTCAGATCTGTGAATAAAAAAAAAAAAACTTCGCAAAACATTGGGACTTTGGGCTCCTGTAATAGCTCAGGTCTAAAAGTGAAAGGGTATAATTGTTTTACATCTACCAGTGAGCTACACCCCACCACCCAAAATCTAGTAAGATAAATCTCTGATCTGTTTCTAAGATTCTGCAAGTTTATAAACTTCAGAATCAGCCATGAGGAGGAGGGAGAGAGAGAAGGCCCTGGCTGGGTTTTAAGTCCCTAAACAAGCACCATCATTATTAGGGGGCATTATTCCCAGCAGGAGGAGTTCAAGGAAAGAAAGTGCTATTCCATACTGCATTACTTGTAGCTAGCATCATGCTTGGGGCAGAGCAGAATGGCAAGTTTCACAGGAACCCTCAGGTGAGAACTGACTCAGTCCCTGGGGGTGCCTGCAGTTTTCCTGTTCCTGCTCCTCTGTCAGATGCAAATTCTTCAGGTTTTCTGTGAAGGGGTCTGCTTTTATCAGGAAAGAGACAAAGAATAAATTAAGAGAAGTGCCCATGACATTTCGGGTCAGAGACAGCTTAGATTGTGACCGGGGGAGGAGTGGCTCAGGTTTGCAGCACCTTTACCAGGGTTGTGCTAAATGATCACAGTTTTCAGGAAGGTGACATAGACAAACCACACAACAGTCCTGTTAACTGGGTATTTGCTCAAGCTACTAATTTTAACTTCATCAAGAACACCGGGAAGACCCACTGAGCCAAATTCCATTGTCAAAAAACACTCAGAGTGCCTTTGCCATGTTTTGTTCCACTCACCCTCATGTATGCTTTCAAGACCCCAAAATGACAAACATACTACCTTACTAACTTATTAAAAAGATGTCTTCTAAAATGACTTTAGAAATGACAATGTTTTTGATGATAGCGTTCCTTGCACTGCATAGCCAATTTTGAGGTGGAAAAACCAGTAACGTGCTGAAATTAATCCTGCACCTAAATATCAATTGGTTGGCAGATGGTTATAAAAAACCTACAAAGTAGCCAGGCGGGGTGGCTCAGCCTGTCATCCCAGCACTTTGGGAGGCCGAGGCGAATGGATTGCCTGAGCCTGTGGGTTCAAGACCAGCCTGGGCAACTTGGCGAGACCTTGTCTCTACAACAAATAAAAAATTAGCGAGGCATGGTAACGCGTGTCTGTAATTCTAGCGTCTTGGAAGGCTGAGGCAGAAGGATTGTGGGAGCCCAGCAGGTCGACTCAGCACCACCTTGGGCAACGAAGTGAGACTCTGACTAAAAAAAAAAACAAAACCTACAAAGTTTTCATTACAGCTACAGAAAATATTCTTATAGTAGTGATTAAACATCCAATAACAGCAAATAGCAATCACTTCAATTAGGAATCATATTTTACATTTTTAATTGAAAGACTTACCCTAAGAGTAATTTCTTTCAGGCCCTGGACTGAATTTAAAATTTGGAATAGTTCATCAAAATCAAATTTTTTAAGATTAATTAATTCACCAATTCAACCTTAGTGGAGCTCAGTAAAATAATCCCAATTTTAATATGTAGGAAGCATCAACAAACAAGGGGGCTGGGCTTGGTGTCACAGCCTGTAATTCCAGTACTTTGGGAGGCTGAGGCAAGTGGATTGCCTGAGCCCAAGGGTTCGAGTCCAGCCCCGGCACCTTGGTGAGACCTCATCTCTACAATAAATAAATACAAATTAGTAGGGTGTGGTAGCGCATGCCTGTAGTTCCAACTACTTGAAAGGCTGAAGCAGAAGGATCGCGGGAGACCAGTAGGTCGACACTGGGGTGGCCGTGAGTGTGCCACTGTACTCCAGCCTGGGTGACAGTGAGACTCTAACTCAAATAAAATAAAATAAAATAAAATAAGGGAATGAAAAACAGGGCTGGCCTAAATCCAAGTGTTATTAGGCCAAACTGTAAGTTTGTTTTTAGAAACTCACCCCTTCTTCTCACCTCCTAACACTCTTCAACTCTTGCCTCCCTGTCACCTTCTCTATGTCACTCTTGCACCCAACTGAGGACTCTTTGCCACAATTTACCTGTAAACTAAGAGGGTGAGGGAGACTAAAACCGCCCGGTGGCCTCTCCCTGCTTCCAAACATGATTCAGCTCATCCGATTTGAATGCTCCCGGGTGTTGGGATACGATGTGGGAGACACAGCACATCAAACCCGCAACCTATAGTTCTGAATTGTAATCAGCATCAGAGTTAGACACGTGTATCAACAGAACAAATAGAGACCCCAGAAAGAGGCCACGCACATCTGCAAGGAAAAGTTAACAAATGTAATTATAATTTTCAGTGATTTCAAAATATATTTTCTAGCGTTTTCAGCAATGCAAGGTCCAGGTTAAAATTAGATTTCTGACTCAACTCTTCTGTACATTTGATACTTTCATGCAAAGAAAGCAAGATGGTCCTATTGAGCAAAATTCTAGTGTCAAAAAACACACCCAGAGTACTTTTGCTATGTTTTTGCTCCATCTACCCTCACTCGTACTTCCAAGTCCCAAATACTTGTTTTTATATATATTTACTATGAATTAACTCCAATTCCTCACATTTCAGAACCTTCTACATTCAGTAAGATACCTTAATTCCTGGTCTTTTTTGACAGATAAATAATTCTACAGTCTTGGCCTCAGGTAATAAGAAATATTGCAAGGAATCATATATCCTGACCACTAGGGTTATTTTTACAAAAGGGGAGAGGTTAGTACAGTGTTGAATTTAGTTATCTTCTAACAGCTATATTTAAAAATGCATTTGTATGCTAAGGGTAGAAGCGTGCATGGTAAGTTTCAGGTAGTGGGATGGTGCTTGTATCCCACTCATTAAGAAAACCTAATGAGTTAATTACCTCTCCCTGGAGCTCTGAAAACTGGGAATGCAGGAAGTTCCCAAAAGAAAAACACAAAACAAAACATGCGTCTCTGCAATTTCTGGAAAAACAGTTTCTTCAGCGTCACTCCTTTAGGGTTCTGCACACACAGTGTTAAGGATAAAACCACTGGAGACCTCCTCAAGCCACTCTCCATAGAATACACTTCTGGCAACTTACAGCCAGAGAATACAGTTTGTAACTTTTAAATAGGTCATCTGTTCACATGGTCTAAACACCAAATAATATGAAAAGGCATTGGGGGACACCTCCTCCTGCCTCGACCCCCGGCTCACCTCCACATCCCTCTACCCCTCCTGCCCCAGGCAGGTCACACAAACGGGATTTGTCTCTGGGCGTCTTCGTGACTCCTCATGTATGTGCAAACAAATACACACACGGCCACACAAACATCTCTGTTGTCCCCCTCCTGTAACAGTAGCTTACCACTGTGTCCTTCCTTTCGAATCACTACAGGTAACCTAGTGGTCTTCTCATACTAGTACCTGGAGGGGCTCCTCGTCATTTTCACAGCTGCCTGGGGTCCCACTTATTTACTTACGTGTCTGTATTGATGTACGTGTGTATGTGTATGTATGTACATATAAAATGTATTTAGCCAGAACATACTGACATTTAGTTTGCTTCCAGTCTTCTGTCGTTATAAACAATGCTGCACTGAACACGCGTGTACATATGTCATTTCACTCATGCTCAAGCATTGCGGTGTTAAGGGGTTTAAACAGGATTTTGACCATTTGTGCGGCAATTAAATGCCACCCACTCCTGAGGAGCACTGTTTTGGGTGGCATTCATAACACATTTTAAGGCAATGACATACAGTATTTACAGATGTTTTTCAGCCAAGCATCATGGCTTGAGACTGCACTTCCGGCTACCCGGGAGGCTGAGGAAGGAGGATGACTTGAGTCCAAGTGTTGGAGGCTACAGTGAGCCATGGTGGTACCACTGCACTCCAGTCTTGTGACAGAGTGAGATTTTTCTCTAAATAAATACACACATAAAGATGTTTTTCTCTGTTTCATTGAAAAAGCCACAGGGAGATAACTTTTTGTTCCTTGCTACTAGGGGGACGCTTCTTTTCTTGCTAGTGAGAAAATACAATTTTAAAAATAATTGTTTTCCTACTGATTTTTCGAGATGCTCTACTTTGGATAAGACTACCACAGGGTCCTTCAAGAGAAAATGGGGGAGCTATTCTGCACCCCCACACAAGGGAGCCTGGAATCAACCTGCCTTCAGCTAGTCTTTTTCTCCTCTGTCACCTGAATTTCCTTATCTGTTAGACAGGGCCCTCTGTCATACTCCGTCATAGAACATTTTTCCTTTTCCTTGCCCAGTGTTGAAAAGCAACAATTCTCTAATCCTGAAATGTGGACATTCATTCATTTAACCTGCTGATCTGACACAAGGCGATGCCCATGGTGCCAGCAGCTGGCTGATGCCCAGTATCACTTGTGCCCATGGGTGCTAAGAGCTCAAAAGAAGATGAGATGATATTTCCACAGCTGAACTGGAAGTGAAGTTAGGATTGACAAACCGGCACCTTCTGTCTTTCCTGAACACTTCATTGTTTCTCAGAGGATGGGACCCACCAAGGTTAGGGAGGGCGAGAGAGGCCAAATTTTGAGGAGGACCAGAAATGGCCGCCCTCCTCTGCGGGGTATGTGGCCTTGAAAGTGACATGACCACAGTCAAGATTCACACTGAAATAGAGTGGAGGGATCTCCATCCTTATCCCTGTGATGGCACCGTGTCATGGGCAAAATCCGAGCAGGCAGAAGTCAGACTTTCTTTATCTTCCTTAAGTTACTTGGGGACCCCACGGAATCAAGAACCAAAAAAGGCTAGGTGCTGGCACAGTCACAATAATGTGTGACGCTACAGTGACCTGCCTGATATAATATGTCCTGCCGACTCCTCAGTCTGACCCACAGCCCTCCCCAGAAACCACCTTGGACAGGTCCAGTAAACCCTCCGGGGTCACACCCAAAGTGGGCTCTTCATTGTTACCTCGCACGCTGTCTCTGAGAGCCTGGAAGGAGGCCTTCCTGAAACGCCCTCTCCTGCCTTCCAGGATGTGCTGTCCCAGCTTCCTTCCTCCTTGGCTTTCACGCTTTTGCTCTGGTAACTGTACACATGTGTACTGGACACAGTTTCCTAAGGCAGGTCACACACCAACGCCAAGGAAGAGTGGCTCGGCGGGACCACCCTCAGCTGCTGTGGCCCTGGCGTCACCCTCTCAAAGCTCCCGCCGGGATCTGACCCTCGCGGCTCCCACCGACCCCTCGGGCTCCTAAACCTGCTTCTGCCCCGCTTCAACTCGGACACCCGAGTCCCTCCAAATTAGAACTAGTCATTTCTTCCCCAGCCTGTGCTCCTCAGTTCATCTGTCAGGGAGTCACACTGTCACCCAAAACCCGGATGTCACCCGAGTGTCCTCCCTCCCAACCTCATTCCTGGTGTCTGCAGGATTCTAGGGACTCTCTCTCGAAGCTACTTGTGTCTCTCAGGTCCTCTCTTTGCCCGCTGAGACTTTTCTCCCCTACCTGGCCTCTCCACCCCAACTCAAAACAAATTTTCCACACTTTTGCATTGACAACTGCATACATGTGTACTAAATGCAGTTTCCTAATGTAAGGTTACACACCACAGCCAGAAACAAGAGGGGGGCTCAGCCAGATGATTAAAACACACATTCCAGCTCCACTGGGACCAGTCCCTGCCCCATTTTCAAGTCCCTCTGCAGCTTCCCAAACTTCCTGTTACTCCTTGGGACATTCAAAAGGGCTCTTCCCCCTGGGTTTCACTCACACAGTCCTCTACTTGACTCCCAGTGCGTGGACTGTTGGAGAAGGACACAGCCAGCCTCTGTCCCGCTGATGCTGCTGCCCACGGTGCAGAGCAGCCTCGGCCTTCCCCTTCAGGGAGAAGTTGAAGGATGCTCCCTGCCTGGCAGCCCCTCGGATCCCTGTGTGATGTCCATGAGGCACCTACTCCCTCTGGGGTGCCTGACTCTATTATAATGGCATCTGTGCCCTTTCTTCTGTTTATTTGGTGTATATGAGGCACAGTAATTTTCTTGGAAGTAGATGCTATTATTTTCTATTACCGTCTCCATCTTAAGGTAAGAAAGCTGAGTGGAGATAGAAAAATCGAAACATTTGGCCAGGTCTTTCCAGGAGCTTAAAATTGACGATTTGAGCTAGATACATTTCCGAAAAAAACATGGGAAGTCGTAGTTTTTTCTTGTAAATATGCTTTCCTTCAGATATTCAAAAGTCACTACACAATCAATTTTCCAAAACCTCTGCTTTCTTCAGGTCATTGCAACCCATGCTAAGCTAAGCTAACCAAACCTACCGTTGGTCAAGTATCAACAAGTGCTAAACAGTCACAGAGACCCATCTTCATGGAGGTCATCAGTAAACCAATGATCTGGACAGCAATTTATCTGTCCAGAAACATATATCTATTATTTCAAGCTAACTCCTAGCAATCTAGATCTTACAAATGAGTCTGATTCATCAATCTCATCTTTATTGCTCTTAAGTTTTTATGAGAAAAATATCAAACATATTCAAAAAACAGGGTATAGAATGATTAATAATAGAAAGGGTAAAATGAACCCCACTCATCCTTAATACTTACCATGAAATAGCCAATCTTCTTTCATCTATTCCCTACCTCTCCCCTGTCCCTGATTATTTTAAAGTAATTCCCTCACATCATTTCATCTTAGCATCCACTACTGACCTCCTCAAGGGCTGCGTTACCAGTTCAGAGCATGGTACACACCGCTGATAGCACCAGCCTCTAACCAGGCCCCTCACAAACCACAGGCCCTGACTGTGATGTGTGGTATCCAGGTAAGACACGAGTGCTAGCCTTATTGAGGTAAATAAGAACTAGTTAACTAAGTTTAAAACTCTGTTAAATGAGGAAAGCTACCAGAATTTCTGTTCCCTTATTTTTCTTTCTTCTCACAAATAACATTTACTTTTAGGCATAATTTTCTTATTTTTCATAAGTTTTCAATCATTACATAAATACTTCACTATTAAAAATCTGATTTGAAATTCCTTTTCTGACAGAAACATGAAGAAAATTTTAGAAAGAAATATGAACATTAGCAAAAATCATTGTTTTTTTAACCCCTGTAGTAACAGGGTCTAATAAACCTTGATTTAACTGGCAGATTAAAAGAAATGAACTCTAAATACTCTTCAATAAATTTCAATAAATTTCACATAGATGAGTAGGAGAAATTTGGCAAGCAAAAATAACATGTGATATTTGAAAAGAAGAAAGTTGAAAGGGAAATGGGCCTGAAATAGTTATAACCCTTACCTGGTTGCTGCCTAGACTGTATGACGGAATGAGATCTTGTCGGCTTCCAGACAACTGAAGAAGCAAGCAAGAACATAAATACATGGTCCAGGAAATACAAGGCTTTGACCACCTAGTCAACTGAATGCCAAAATCTGACGGCAGCAAGGGAGATATCGAGATCAAGGCTGCACACTAGTCTAAAGACATTGAACTGGCTACCACCAGTCTCCAGGTGGGAAGTTTACATGAGATCTGGACTTTCAGGTCACACTGAGGCCACAACTGGCTAGAACTGAGTGAGAGAGATGTCACTTGTTGGTCCTGTTCTTTGAAGGACACAGGCTACCAGCTATCGCACCACGGCCTGAGCTGATTCCTTTCTCTGGGTATCGTAGCAACTACAGACTCACCAACTATTTATTTCAAGCAAGTGGAGCCCAAACAGCAAATTTCTGCATGTATCAGTATATTTTAATATATCATTTTCTGAAGGAATGAGAAGCGATGTGCCTTGAGTGAAAGTGGTATTCCTGACTGTCCAAGGATGGCCCGATCGCCCTGTCTGAGGTCGCTAGTGGCGTCACTCAGCGGTCGCTGTGGGGCCACGTGGCTCCCTGGCGTGAAACCCCTCCTATCGCTCACTCTTCTTTCTCAAACGTTACCCCAAGGCCGGCTGCCCTTTCTCGTGATGCCTGCACTGTGGCTGTTCTTGCTGTAAAATCAAAACAAAAGGGTCATATTTTTCATACCTACCTCTTTATAAAAATGAGGAGAGGCACAGTTAAGTCAAGGGGCCATGAGCACATTTCTTTGTGAGAAATTACTGCCATGTTCAATATGCACATAAATTATGTGGGTTTTTTAAAAAATAGACTTTAGGCACTGTTATTAAACAACCTAACCCGTTTTACTCATTGACACCACCCTGAACAGCCTGTGAACAACTGGTTTGTGAACTTAGTCCAGGCTCCTTTCCAATTTAAAAATAATTAACTTAAAACCAGAAAATGGGCCAGGCTCGGTGGTGGCTCAGCCTATAATCCCAGCGCTTTGGGAGGCCGAGGTGAGTGGATTGCCTGAGCCCATGGGTTTGAGACCCACCTGGGCAACTTGGTGAGACCTCATCTCTACAATAAATAAAAAAAAAATTAGCCGGGCACGGTAGCGTGTGCCTGTAGTTCCAGCTCCTTGGAAGGCTGAGGCGGAAGGATCGCTGGAGCCCCGCAGGTCAAGGCTGCGGTGGCCGGGAGAGGCCACTGCACTCCAGTCTGCTCAAAAAAACAAAACAAAACAGAAATTGTCCTGGCTTGCCCTAGGCACTTGACTCGTTTTGGTTTAGTCCTATAAACATCCACTGAACATCCCAGTCTATGCTAGGGGCACTGATGACTGGAAGACAAGCGAGAAACAGCTACATCTCCTGTAACATAAGTAGGTGCAACAGGGACACAGACAAGGGGCAGTGAGAAGGGAAGGAAGGGGCCTGGGATACGAGACTGGAAGAGTGGAGAGGAGTTATCCATGTAGAGAGGGGAGAAAGGAGTCCCCAGGTAGAACACAGAACGGGATTCCAAGCGCTCACCCTGTTCACATTTGGAGAGCTAATACTCCGCCTGTTCAACTTCCCTTTTCCTGTTAACTGTTCCTTCACTGCAACTTCCTGTGAATCAGAAAACATACAGAGGAAAAAGACAAGTAAGAGACACGCCACAAAAGCAGTACAACCCAAAGCAGGCTTGCACCTACCATCTGTACACAGACATTCCTAGTTATTCAAATGACGGCTGTGACTTCACATGACAGAATGACCCCATTACAACCACTCTGGGTTATTCAAGTTCATCATCGTAAACTCTTCAAAGGTTTAGATACAACAATTCTGTGAATTACACACAAACACAGACTCAGGTTGGGGCAACTCCACTGCTACTGCTCCACTCATGCGATTGGCTGACCTGGCGCAGACGATCTAAGGTGAGGAGGTTCTCCACAGCCAGCACGCTCCTGAGGTACTTTTCAATGTAAGCCTCCGAGTCAGCAGAAGCTGGGTTTTCAACGTTTGCTGCCATCCTTGCTAATGCTTCCCGTTCCTCTACTCCCTGGGCATCCTAAGGAGAAGAAAGTTGTAAGTTAAAATTAAGTTTGTTGCCAGAGAGAACATCATAAAAGCTTCTTGATCCATGTGCAGACAAACACACGCACACACACAGTTCTGAACTAACAAACAGAATATATTCCAAAATTCCATTTTAAAGTCAGCTGGCCTCAGTCCTCAACTCTGGAATGGCAGGAGCCAAGCCTCAGAGCCACCGAGGAAGAGAGGTTATCTTAAATTCTCATGGAGCTTTCTGCAACAGCCATCCCTGCTCCTCTGACACGAGCCAGTCATGCACACAACAGGATATTCACAAGTCAGAACAGGACTTTATTAATGTATTTAATTATTTCAAGCAAAGTGGGTTCATAACAAATTACTCTTCTCAGGGAAAATCAGATACTTTATTTCCTAGTGAATTTTTTACAATAATGTCAAAAAACTTCTTACAATAAGTGTACATACCTATGCCACTACATCTTATATGCCATCAACTATAAGACAAAACATTTTATATAACTAAGAGAAAAAGGACCCTGCCAATTAATTTTAATATATCATCAATTATAAGATACATTCTAACTTCTAAAATATCTTTAAAATTTTAAATGAGTCTTAGAACAGATAAAGTATGGGAGGACTTGTGAGATGACTCAAGCTGACAAAAACTTGTCTCCTACAGCAAATCATTTAAGCCTCACAATACCATGAAAAGGGGGAATCACCCTCATTTCCTAGATGACAAAAGAGGAAGATCACATCATCAGCAAAGGAGGCAGGACTGAACTGAGGCTTCCCATGGCTGGTATTCTTTCACAGAATACTTTTAGTGTCTGAAGGGAACACACATTGTCCTGATTTTGTAAGGAGAGAGAAACAAACTGTCTCTTGCTGCTCTCTGGCCTAGGACCACTTCTTTTTGCCACAGTGCCCTAATGGTTTCTGTAACATAAAAAGAACTTTTGGGAGCTTTTTAAGATGGAACTAGCTTATTAAGGGATTTTTTTATTTTATATCTGTCTTTCTAATAAGTTTTATATTTCTTTAAAAAAAATTTTTTTGTTTTAAAGATGTGGAGTACAATTCAGGGTTAGGTATACAAATGTTCATTATGCAGATACCCTTGTTAATGAGATGCATCCCCTTTCCCCAGGCAGATTTCCACTATTGCCAATCCTACCCCCCCAGCAGTTTCCCACTACTACCAATCATTCTCTTATAGTATTACAGTATCAAGGTCCACTTATGAGTGAGAGCATATGATACTCAGTTCTTTGTTTCTGTGAAAGATTACTCAGTATTAGAGTTCATTTTTCCTTTATCATCAGGATTTTATCATGTCAGGTTTGCCAACTTAGATGTTTGACTAATTATTAAAGCTCAATCATATGAGGTTATGTTTATCTTCAAGTTAAACCCTCATATTTCTTCCTTTTAAAACTGTATCACCTGGAGAATAAAGGCATTTTTGAAAGGATAAGAAAACAGCAAGTGGGAGAGAAGGAGAGAGGGGGGAAATGGAAAGACAAAGACAGTTCACTATAGCCATCACTGTTTCTCAACTATATTCTAGCCATTTATATAGAGTTAAGATCTGGAACAACTAGAGAACACGTAAGATGCAGCAAATCCTTATGAGTACCCCACAACTTGCAACTAAAAATAAAGTGCAAAAAAATAAAAAGACGTTAAAAAACAGATTCGATTCAGAATAAATAGTAAGTCTATACTTGTTTTAAATCTTACAAATGACTGAATGAGGCACACAGAGTAATCTATTACAGGCCCAAGATTTTGCAGTTATGCTAACTCTGCAAACAGGCTTAGTTTTTAAACATTCAGCAGCCTCCCAATTAAACAGGAAAATGGCTATATTTACTATGTAAGTCTAACACGTTGACAACCCAGTAAAGGACTAGTTACTATTTGACATTCTTTGAGAGGAAAAAGCATTTTGCAGTACAAGCTGTCTAAAACAAAACCTAAGGTCTGTGTGATCTATTATTTTCTTTTTCAAAAGCTGATCTCTGAATCAAAACATACATTGTCCACCTCGTGTTCAAATGTGAACCAACTCAATGGACAAACCCTAAGCCCCGAAATGAAGAGGCCAGGTGCTGGTGCTGCTTGTGTGGTGAGGAAGGTTGTCCCCCCACGTCTCACACCCCCACCCTCCACTTGCTGGGAAGTGAAGTCTCTACCTGCTCACCCACCCTCTGCTCTTTGACAGTGAGTGTGGAGAAGAAGTTTCTTTCTCTTTTTCAGAGTCTTTTCCTCGGGACCCTTGCGTCTTCTCCCTGCACGGGACACCTCCATCCCCCAGCTGTGCCAGTGCCTGAGTGGATAAGTCTAATTCAGGAATCACATCCTAGGACGCATGGACAAAGTGCAACTCCCAGCAAGCTTCTATCAGGGACCGTTGCAAGTTCTGCTTGTCTGAATTCTCTTAATATCTCAGTTAATTCAGAAAGAGAAATGATAACGGTAGCAATAAAATAATAATCACGGTAACAATCATAGCAGTAATTACAACTTGGTTGGCATGTGCACAATTTCTGCACCTTCTCTCATCTAAACAGCCCTGTGTGAAAGGCGTTACTATCCCCATTGAAGAATGAAAAGATTTGGGCCCAGAAAAATCTGCCCAAATTCACGTGGCTCGTAAGTGACAGAAGCAAGATTTCTGCTTGGCTCCAGGATCAAACTCGAAGCTCTGTGTGTGCTATGTTGCGCTCCTTGGTGGGTCACACTATCATTCTCTTCTGTCTTCTACGAGTAAAAAGGTGTTGGTTTGCTTTTCAAACACAAGTTCTTCAACAAAATACTAAAACTACAACTTTTAAAGCTAGAAGTACAGTTTACAATGAATTAAGATTAGGAAATCCCCCTAAAAATCTGTAGCATTTCCCTAAATATATATTTTCAATTTGTACATATTTCATGGGTAGGTGACTTTTCAGGGAGTTAGCTCTTTCTAAGTGCTCATTTTTAGTAAATTCAAGTGGCTTATGATCCTTCACCTCTGGAATATTGGAGACAATTTCAAAAGTCACTCCACAGCCAGGAATAGAACTTCGATGAGACATCTTTTTTAGGAGACTCTGAGCAAAACCCTAGAGAAAAACAAAACAGAAGAGATGGTTTTCCACCTCAAAAACTGGGTTTATGTAAATAAGAAGAAAGCGTAAAGGATACTATGTTCATTCTGACCAAAAGAAAATAGAACACACCTCCAGCATAAACAAGTGAACTCCAAATTGCCAAATACGGTTTCCCCGCCCTCTTTCAAGTGCACACAACCAATTTATCAGACACCCGCAGTTTGTGACAGGCCCTACTCTCAACACAGGAAAAGTACAGACTGTAAGTCTGGAAACTGGCGCTAGGTGCCTGGATAAACTCTGCATAAATGCTACAGAAACAAGCCTGTTGACTTCCACACGATAAAATGACCTTCGAACTAAGATGGAGCAAGGACTGGTGATGCTGACATTTTTCTCCCCAGTACGATGGACATTTTGTACCATGAATATTGACAAGTTCAGGCATTAAATTCTTGACCAAAGCAGGATCGTTATGAGGAATGATTTAAGAGTGCACGGTCATTGTTTATGCTGACTGCGCTCTTTGCAGTTAGGAATTGAACTGTTGAATTAATGCATAGATGACTCATTGGAAGATGCTGCTGAGACGGAACACCCTGCAGAGGTTGAAAAGAGCAGGGATGAGGGTGGAATACCATTGCTGAATAAGGCCAGGAAAGAACACCACACAGGTACTGAGCCTTTCCCCTGTGAAAGGGAAGATAGAAACCTGTGAAACTCCCAAGACAACAGGAAAATCAAGCTATTTGATTTTTAGACATACATAATTTCACAAACTTACCTAAGAATAATTTATTTTATATTTAATGATCTTCAGTTAATTCTTAAAAATATGTTGGCACCTCAGAGTGCAAAGAGGCCATTCACTTCAACCCATCCCTTCTCTCCCTTGACCTTGGCCTTGCAGTGCTGAGCCAAGGCTGATTACCCAGTCAAGGTAAAGTTATAGATTTTCTCATGGCTGGCGAAGGGAGGCATGGATGACGTTGTGGTTGTACTTTTTTGTCTTCCATTTGTACGGAATTAATGGCTCAGATTACATGTATTTGGGTCATGGGAAGGCCCTGTTCTGGCTATACAAAAGTAATTTTTAGGAACAAAATATCTGAAATTGAGAGAGAAAATGGCATGCCTTAAAATACTTCCAAATCATTTCAACCAGGAAAAAAATGGGGCAACTCACTGTCCCTATAATCAAAACAAAACAAAAAAAAAACACAGTGACTCCACCATGTCCCCTTTCTGTTGAGGACTCTATGGGCTGGCGGCTGTGCCAGGTCAGTCTCAGGGTCTGGCACCCAGAATGTCTAAATCTGAAATGGAAAACCACTTTTCAAAAATGCTCCCCAAGAACAGTGTGTCTTTTTCAATCCCTTACAGACTTACGAGAAAAGGGAGACAGAGAGCGTGAATGGGAGACACACCATATATATCTATAACTGACCCCATGACCTGGATTTTATTGATGTTGGATTGCCAAGCTAAAGAGCTGCAATTTTAACAGCATTACCACCAGACTTCATTTCAAAGATGGATATCGGTGTGACATTTAGAACTAAAGATTAATTTTTAGGGGTGGAGATTACATCTGGGAGTCTGTCAACCATGCCTGTGCTCTTTTAAATGAAAAGATTTTCATCTGTACTGGTTTTAGTCTGTGTGTTGAGAATGACTCAAAAAAGGGAGAGAAGACAAAAGGGATTCCCAGACTCAGTCTCCCAAATCTGTATATTTGCAAAACCAGTAACAGAAAGAATTTAAATTCCTACCTGGAAGAGTTCCGCTACACCCCTTCATGTGGCATGGGGTCCCACATCATCCCGCCGGAGCGAGGTTGAGAGCCACGATCGTACAAACACAGCACCCTATCACACCGCACTCTGCACTGTTCTGAGCCTGCCCCACCCGCCCTTCCTCACTCTCTCTGCACATGTAGGCCCTCCTCTCCATGGAAAAGTTAGCTGCTCCTCCCCTGCCTGGCCAGTGCCCCTCCTCTGTAAAGTGTCAGCCTCCTCTCTGAAGCCTTCCCTGACTTCCTCAGCCTGGATTCCCCTTTTCTCACCTGCGACCTCACCACAAGGGAGGAGCAGCTGCACGAGGATGCTCATCCCCATACAGAGCGCTTGTCTGTCGGTGTACGCAATCTTTATATTGCAAACACACTTGGCCTTTTAAGGACACAAGGTCGCAGTAGGCTGCACTGGCTGTGTGCGCACTTTCGGGTTCAGCAATCCTCCCACCTCAGCCTCTCAAGTAGCTGGGACAGCAGGCATGTGTCACACCCCTGGGCTTGTAAAGTCTTGCTCCTATTTTTATCCCAAGACCAAACATGTGAATTAAAGACTGCAAGGGAAAACGGTCTGGAAAGAGAAGGGTAAGCAGCCCTGTGCTAATAAACTCTCAGCTGATCTGGCAGGGAACCTCCTCATCTTTCAGGCCACAGATGAAGAGGCAACAACAAAACCACTGAACTTGCCCTTGACAGGGCTGTGTGGCACCCAAAAGAAAGACTGTAATTTGTGACTCTACCATGAGAAAGAGTCAGTAGAACAATTGTAATACTGTCTAGGAGGAAGCGACGCAACTGGGGCCTGAAGCAAGCACAGTTACAGGACAGCAGCAGTGCCCTGGCAAAGAAAAGCTCAGAGCTTCCCAGAGCCTCCTTGAACAGAAGGCCCAAGCAATCATTCCACAGCCCTGCCCTCATGTCAGACCTGAGGTTCATATCATTTGTCCCACTGGAGTTACCTGCCGGCCATGAACGTTGACACAGATTCTTTTGCGTAACACCAACTGCATGTCGGCGGGATGGCTGAGTTGGACCGTCACGCGCACGATCAGAAACACGCGCTCATCCGCGGGCGTGCCCTTACTCAGCTGAGGACAGCTGTGGACTGCAGAGTCCCAGGAGGCTTCTGCTTTCGCCTAGAGAGAAGAGAAAGAAAACAAGTTTCCCTCTTCTCCAAAAAACGAAAACTCCCTCAAGGAAACGACCTTGACTCAGGCTGAAGGGGTACATTCCAGTCCATGAGCAGAGTTCTACGAGAACTGCCTTGAAAAGATGATGGAACATGAGGGTGTAGCCTCAGTCACCTTCGTCTGAAAAGTACAGAGATTGATGTTCTTAGCTGGCTTGCTTTTTTTAATATATATCTTTTAAATGCTCAAGAAAAGTTGGAAAAATTCAGAACAGTGATCTCCTGTGTGCCTTTCATTGAGATTTACCAACTGTTGATGTGGCCACTTCCACTTCTCTCTCACACTGCACACACACACACCCATACACACACATTTTTACTTTTGTTGAATCACTTTCCAGTAAGTTGCATATCATATTCAGAAAATTTAAGAATATAATACTGTTATTTAATATAGAATTCACTTTCAAATTTTTCACTTTTCCCAGACTAGATCACGTTGTCATGTCTCTCTAGTCTACTTTAATCTGGAATAGGTCCTCAGTCTTAGTCATGCTTGACACTGGCAAACTAGAAGGGTGCAAGTTCACTGTTCGACAGTACATACAGCAATTAGGTGTTTCTGATTGTTTCCTCACTAATAGATTCAAGTTTTGCATCTAATTAAGGATACCACTATGCTATGACATGACCTCAAAGCCTCACATACCAGCTTTCTTCCTAAGAATATTTTATAATTTTTAAAACACACTCAAAATTAGAGAATAAACCCCCATGATATACTCATTGCTCAGATTCAACCATTAAAACTAAAATTTCACCCCCACTGCCTTCATCGCTTCTTTTATTCGTTTTAAAGAAGTCTTGAAAAAGAATTTCAAAGCAAAACCCAAATCTGTACTATTTCACCTCCACTCCACGCACTTCAGGACATCTTCCCCAGCACTCACTGGCTGAGGCACAGAGCACCAAGATCCTGAGTATGTACCTCGGCTGTTCATACTAACTCAGCAGGAGTTACCAGAAAAGGAAGCAAAAAGGTAAAGGGGCATTATCTGATGCTCACGTTCCATTCTTTCTGGAAGTCATCATGAGGAGTTTTCATTTATATATTTTGAGAAATGCACGTGCTGAAATGATTCCCTGGCTGATTGTTTCAAAGGGCTCAAGGAAAAGCTAAGAAAACCACTTTTTATCTGAGCTTCCCAGGTTATGCTTCCCTTACCTCTCCATCATGCTGTTTCACAATCTGCAGTTCAAAGAACTCTTCTTCTTCTTCCCCTGTTAGAGTCGCATCCCATCCACCAGCTTCTGGGTCGTCAAGATTATCCTGAGAGCTGAAATCATCAGCTAAAAGCAAAGACATTCCATTAAATACCGAGATATCAAACGATAACCCTGATCGGCTAAATTTCAGTGTGCGTATTAAAATTACTCTCCTTCACATTTCAGTCTGCTTTTTGGTCTAAAACCTTACATGACATTGAGGATGACCAGTTAAAAGCTCACAGATCTTAGAGACAGAAAGTGCCTCAAGAAATTCTCTCTAGCCAGGCGTGGTGGCTCACACCTATAATCCCAACACTTTGGGAGTCAGAGGCTAAAAGATTGCTTGAGCCCAGGAGTTCAAGACCAGCCTGGGCAATATACAAGACCCTGTCTCTACAAAAAATAAGCCAGGTATGGTGGCACACTTCTATAGTCCCAGCTACTCAGGAGGCTGTGGTGGGAGGATCACTTGAGCTCAGGGAGTCGAGGTTGCAGTGAGCCAGGATCATGCCACTGCTCGCCAGCCTGGGCAACCCTGTTTCCCAAAATATAGTAATAGTAATCATCTCATCCAATCTGCTACCTTTATGCCTTATTTTGCAAGGAAGGTAAGTGAAGCCAAGATACCCAAGAGGTTATCCGGTGTCAGCTGATAAATGTCCATGACAGGATTACAATCCAAATTCCCTACTTGTTAGAGCACTAAAGCAATAAGAAGCAAAAATGATTCCAACTATCTGACAGGCAAGTTCAACAGAAAAACCAACTGGCTCCATGAGCTGGTAACGGAAGGGAGGCGCCATGGCCCTAGGGTTACTCAGCTCCAAGCCTGTTCCTCCAGCTCCCACCCAACTTAGGCTTGTGAGGAGGAGTCCAAAGTCCCTTTTCTCGTAAGTAGGCATGGGGGACTGAGAATTGTACAATGCTGGCTAAAATCCTAATCATCTTTTCGAATACCCAGACCAACAGATCTTCCTTAAGCTGATTTTTTTCTACTTTCTTCAGAAGAAGTGCCAGAAGAGTGCACCCTCCTCCCCACAACTCACACATGAGCACTTCATGCATCTAGGAAGTACAGAAGGACAGACCAGAGTCACTCTCAGTCCTCAAGGTCAAGACACAAAAGTAAGGTAAGATAGGATCTGGAGGCAATACATTAAAAAAACAAAGAACTCCCAACCCATCAGGTAGACAGACAGCAGTTGTCAGTGGCTCAGCATTATTCTCTAATTCTACATCTATAAAAGTCTTCCATATAAATAAATGAAGTGGCACAAAATACTAAATACTTCAGATCGTATAGCTCACTGTCAGCTCGGTGGAAGAAAACCACTGAGGACACCCGAGTTTGTCTGTCTAGGAGAGTTTCTTCTGCAGATGTTTTAGGAATTTAACTTATTTAACTCTGACTGTTAACTTATTTGTAGCTCCTTAATACCTTTCCATTTGTTTTCCCTCCTACAGGCAGGATATACGTAAAATGTATCCAGACCCAAAATACCTGACATGGGGGCAGGAAGCAGAAGAAAAATGAGTTTTCTTGTCTCTTTAAATAAGCATTGCAAGGTGAGTGGCACAAGAACTCACAGGAAAAAGTGAAAGCTGAGAAAATATCACAAAGAGAAAACATGCTCGGTAAGGATTGTTAGTCACTAGTCCTTTCCAGAGCGAGGTCCTTCCCTAAGAATTAAAGAAGAAAATAAAGAAGCAGCTGCTCACAATGGCTCATGCCTGCGATCCCAGCACTTTGGGAGGCTGAAGTGGGAGGACTGCTTGGGCCCAGGAGGCCGAGATCAGCCTGGGCAACACAGCATGACCTATCTCTGCAAAACTGAAAAACACTAGCTGGTAGGGGCAGCATACTCACAGTCCCAGATACTCAGGAGGCTGAGGCAGAAGAAGTGTCTGACCTAGGAGAGTGAAGCTGTGGTGAGCTGTGATTGTGACACTGTAGTCCAGCCTGGGTGACAGAATAAGAGCAGAAAAGAAAGAAAAGAAGGGAAGAGAAAAGGAAGAAGAGATGCAAAACACACTACCACCGCCCTAACATGTTGGGAGAACAAGGCGTACACACAGCATTTGTGGGCTGCAGCAGCGAAACGTGAGAAAGCTTCACCCTGAAGCACACCAATTACTGTTATAAAAATATGGCTTTCAAGAACACCTCAGTCTCTGTCAAGAGCCAGAGTACATGGACCCACGTAAAACTGGCTCTAACCTTAGGATGGCGGTTTTTGCCTAACAACACATTGAGTTAGAATCTGGGTGTTGCGTGGGCACAAATCTGTCAGAGTAAAGCCTTCAGAAAACATCTCCTAACTTACCGTTTAAGTCAAGGAATATAACAGGAATGTGGGTTTCCATCCCAGGCACTGGGGTCCTAAAACGTGAAGAATAAATAGCATCTTAAATCAAGTAGACTTTCTCAGCCATGCACTTCAGGGCACAGCGTTGATACACATTCAGAGCTGTTACAGGACAAAGCAATGATAAACCTGGGGTTGGTTTTACTACAATCCAACATCAGAGATGCTACAAAGACTTAACTGCAGCTTCTGCTTCATATGCTCTGAGGCTTGAACTAAGTCTTCTAAGACACACATAGCTGCTTATAGTGAAGTTCCCTTATTCAAACCTATTTTCTTATAAAATGATATACTTAAGGGTTCCCTCTGGCTTCATTTACTATTTTTAATTTCTATAAAGGAGCACAGAACATTTGCTGACAGGACAGATTAAGCCAGCACCAAAACCAAAAACGCGTGGAGATGCAATTTTCTTATGACTGAACAGTCTTTTAAGAGAATGACCCAAGTAATTAACATATTAACTGTTTTTTTTAATGCTAAGTGCAATGGTACTAAATATTGATTTAGGTTCTCAGAAATCTTAATGACTTTGGCCAATAACAATATTATTAAATAAAACAGTTTTAGGCCATGGTTCTTCAACTCGTGAAAATAATTTAACAGGTCCTTGAATTCAAACTTCTTCCTGGCCAGGTTCGGTGACTCAGCCTGTAATCCCAGCTCTTTGGGAGGCCAAGGTAGGCGGATTGCCTGAGCCCGCGGGTTCGAGACCCGCCTGGGCAACTTGGCGAGACCTGATCTCTACAATAAATTAAAAAAAAATAAAATTAGCTGGGCGTGGTAGCGTGCGCCTGTAGTTCCAACTACTTGGAAGGCTGAGGTGGAAGGATTGCCGGAGCCCAACAGGTCGGAGCTGCAGTGGTCGGGAGCGGCCACTGCACTCCAGTTTGAGTGACAGAGTGAGACTCGAACTCAAAAAAAAAAATAAACAAATAAAATAAAACAAACTTTTTCCCCCATGAGGTTATGACCTTCCATTAATTGCAGCACACGCACCATTCAGACTGAAAGCAGGTGGCTTGGGGAGCGTTCAGAACATCTCAAGACACATTAGAGAACACTTACCATTCTGCGGGGGCCCCTGGAATCCCACTACCAGCAGAAGGGACCATCACTGCATTCCTCTCCTCAGTTAGGGTCAGCCGCATCTCTAGAAGTTGTGCTTCGCGGTCAGCATCATCCTCTGTTTTATCTAGAACATCGGGAACGAGGATTCAGTTAATACAGAAATCTCATTTGCTATTTATACTTTAGTCCTGACTGAAGCCTGGATTTGTCTATATTTTGGTTATTAGTTGATAAATGCTCGTTGGTGATTAAAAAAAGATAAACCCACAGAGGCCATCTTTAGTTTATGATGTACCCTCAGAAGAACAGGACAGGGTGACTGGCCCAGAGGCCGATAACTCCAGCATTTTGGACAACAAATGTCAGCACCTTCCTTGAAGCTGTTTTTGAGGGATGAAGTTTGCTTTGCATGCTGTCTTTTCTCTCTTTGTTGGGGCCGGAGGGGATGGGAGGGCTATGCCAAGACACCATTACAACGGGATAAAGAATATGACACTAACAAGAAGTAACAGTCATATACTCTTGCCATGCCCGTTACTTACTTGTTCCTTTGGCTCTTGATTATGTGGCTATAAATGGGGATTCGTGAATTATGCACTGATTTGGAAGGGCGGGAAATATTTAATTTGCTTTTCCTACCATGTTTACTGACAAGCTTTTGCAGTTGTTGATCCAAGTACTCCTGACGCTTTGTTAATGCATTTAGCCATTTTCTACGAAGTCTCTCTAAATCCCGATCCTGAAAGAAAACAAGGGAAATCATATTCAATATAACATCAAGACACAATATCTCAAACCAATGCTCTAGCTTACCTTACTCTAATACACTTCAAAAATATCAGGTTTTTTACAATAATTTCTCTGTTACCTACAGCAGTGGACTTCAGGATAGCTGATAATTCAGAAGAGCTACCCCCAGAATTTAAAGAAGTATTTTCTAGAGTAGGACTATTTCTGAAAGGCCATTCTCTGGCATCCAGAACCAATTTTATTTCAGATGGCTCAGAGGCAGAACCCCAAGCACATGGAACAAAAATCCTCCAAAAAGTCTCTGCTGCATAAAAATCACAAGGAGTAATCAATAATCTTCAAATGCGTCTACCTTAGAACAATTAGATGTCGTAACCACTGCCTTCCACATGTTTCCCTAGGCTATTGAAGGCAACAGCATGTAAATGCTTTTCTTCCTTGTTTGGGGGCGTTTTGCGGGGTGAGCGGGGGAAGGAGAGGGGACAGGGTAGTCGCCAACAGAATAACAACTCTGCCAGTCAACACCTGCACGCACACCAATCTTAGCTCATTTTCTTTTCTAATACGGTTACAAGACTGGGTAGGTTAGTGGAATGCTGCAGATACTGTGTGTCTGGACTTTACTAGGGCACTTAACCAAATAGCCTATGACATTCTTGTGGACAAGATGGAGAAATGTGCATTGTATCTATGTGAGAGAAACCACAGAGGATTCAAATATCACATCCAAAGAACAGTGATTAATGTCAGTACAAAAGAAGTCTCCATTGTGCCAATGGAGTCTGTATTTAACCCTATCTGATACAATGTTTTTATCAGTGACTTATAGGAAGGCAGACGATTCTATCAAATTAGGATGATACAAAACCAGGAGAGTGACTACACAGGATGACATAATCAGGCTCCAGAGAGCTCTGACAGTCCTAAACAATGACTAACAAGATGAAACTTCACAGACATAAACAAAATCTTGCAGGAGGTTAGGGAAAAAAAAGAAAAAAATATTTAAAATGGCAAACCCTGTATGATTCCAGGAAGTGGAATAGAAGATCTGGCTTAAAGTATACAAATTATCCAGAGCTTGACTGAAGCTCAGAATGAGACAACTGTAATGGGGCAATGGGTGGGTGACTCCACTCAAGGAGAGAAAAAGTCTAAGGAAGAAGATAGGGAAAAATGGACCTTCAGGGAACCTGGCTGGGGAGGTTTGGAAAAGGATGGCAGCCAGGTGCAATGGCTCATGCCTGTAATCTTGGCACTTTGGGAGGAGGAGGAAAGGGGATTGCCTGAGTTCAGGGGTTTGAGATCAGCCTGGGCATATCGTTTCCATGATAAATCAGGAAATTAGCCACTCGTGCTGATATGTACCTATAGTTCTGGAAGGCTGAGGCAGAAGGATAGCCTGAGCCCAGCAAGTCGATGCTGTGGTGGCCCTGAGCATGTGACTGCACTCCAGCCTGGGTGACAGAGTGAGACCCCAACTAAAAAAAAAAGAAAAAAAGAAAAAAAGGAAAACGACAACAGTTGCAAAAACTTCCTGCTCTTAACACACTTTAAGATGTATGAAACAAGCCGGGCTCGGTGACTCAGCCTGTAATCCCGCGCTTTGGGAGGCTGAGGTGAGTGGACTGCCTGAGCCCACAGGTTTGAGACCCTCTTGGGCAACTTGACGAGACCTCATCTCTACAATAAAAATCAAAAATTAGCCGGGTGTGGCAGCGCACGCCTGTAGTTCCAGCTCCTTGGAAGGCTGAGGCGGAAGGATCGCCGAAGCCCAGCAGATCGAGGCTGCAGTGGCCGGGAGCGGCAACTGCACTCCAGTCTGGGCGAAGAGTTAGACTCCAGCTCAAAAAAAAAAAAAAAAAAGATGTATGAAACAATACTCATTGTTCTCTATCCTGTTTTACTTTAAAAGAAAAAAAGCAGTATTTGAATCAAAATGAATTGTTTAGTCATTAAGTGGCAGTGTATAGCAAGATCCAGGAATGTGTAACTGTGCACTTTCATCAAGCTTATTTGATGAGGCTAATAGGTGCTAAATTACCTGGTAGCTGTCCATATCCTCCTCTTCCTCCTAAAAGAAAAAATAAGTTATGTAGACCCAAATTAATAATTATTCATCCAAGAACTGGACTGTGCTAAACAATCTGAATCTTTCCCCATAATTTATATTTCAATCCAATTAATACACTATGTCACCCCCCACCCTACCCACACCCTCACTCTGAGCTTTATAGTTCTCAGGAAGTTGGAGTAAACCTTGAGCTTCTCATGGGAAAGTGAAGAACACTCGTTTGACCTTTTCAGGAACCAGTACAATACTTTCCCTGCTGGTTTTATAGTCCCACTCACCAGGGGAAATCAAACACCTGCTGGCAAAAAGTCTTTACAAGCCAGTAGGGGGTTTCTGCAGAGGGTGGGGTGACGCTGAGGAGGTTAATCACCATCAGGCACAGCGGAATTTGTGGAGGCGGAGATGCTTTAACCCTCAGCTTGCCATATACACCAGGGCAACACTAACAACACAGTCTATTGCAGTGACTCCATGAAAATGCGATACACTTAAAAAGCAGCACCACAGGAAAACAAAGGTCTCCTGAAAGAATCGTCCACAGAAAGTAGTTTTCATACAGGCTCCAAAAGCCTCTCTGCTCTGGTTTTGTCTTTCAACAAGAATTTAACAGGTAGAGAAACTTACATGAAAGGTCTCATGAGTTTTGGGGGATCTGAGCGGTCTAACTTTTACACATCCGATGCCAACAGACAATACACATTCTTCCATCAGTGGCAAAGTCCCAGATTCCTGCACAGACTTCACTTCAACTTGAACTCGCCGGGACTGTCCCTGGATCACAGACAATTTTAAGCATCTTAAAATCATTTTTGGTTTTCAAAAATTTGGTTTAGAGAGACCTCTATAGGCTGATGTTAAGAAAAACATTTTACTTTGGAGACTATCACCAAAACCTTATAAATGTTCAACACCAAAATACAAATTCAAAAACTAATCAGGGAAAATTATTTCCTTTTTAATCAAGTTGGAAAAACACATTTTTCTTTCAATAAAAGGAAACATTAAAGAAAACATTCTAACAAAGGAAAAGCAAACAGTTGGCCAATTAGGAAAGCTTAACTTACTGATAAATAAATACAAATTAAAATTAGTGTTAATATACCTTTATTTTCATTCCTAAACTAGCAATTATCTTTTTCCCCTGCATATATATCAGAGTAACAATTATCTTTTAAAACGACAATTTTCAATATTGCCCTAGTTTTATGAAACAAGCAATTTCATACACCGTAGGTGGGAATTTAAATCGGTGCAAGCTTTTTGCAGGGCAATTTGACTTAAAAATATAAGTATCCTTTGACTCAGCAATTCAACTTTCTAGGGATCTAAGTAAATAATAATGCATATACATAAAAAAGTTAAAGCATTTTTAAAGAATAACAAAAAATCAATATAAATGTGCAATGTTGATAACTTTAAATAAACTATAGTACATGTAATGAAACACTACATAGTTACTACAACACTGCTGTAGAAAAACATAGATGGCATATTAAATCAAAGAACAGATTACTAAAGTCAGTATATACGATGTTATCATTCAGAATAGTATATGAGACTTGGTATATTTACAATGAGGAAATATTTTAAAAGAGAATCCCCAGTATTCTCAAATTACTGACTTCAAAACTTGGTTTATAAAATTTAGGAATGTAAAACAGCATTTGAAAAATGAAATTTAAATATTCAGTTTCAAGTCAATTACTCTTGCCCTCTTCCATCAGATTTTAGTTCCCAAGAGCTTTGCATGATCAGGAAAATCAACTTAGGCAATCACTGATTCTATCAAGCTACATTTGAATGGATGAGATACAGATGTCTTTTGATTTAATAATACCAAGGACTACACATCAGATAGTTTATGGGAAAAGTCCCTTAGAAAACATTTTAACAGGCTACTTAGTTTTGTCATTTCAATTAGCTACCTTTTACTTGTTTGGTTTTTCTAAGTACTTTCAGGAGTAAGGATGAGGTGTGCACTTTAAGGGAAGATTCAAAACGGGAGGGAAGAAAAGGAGGGAAAGAATCCAAGAATGGCTTGATGTGTCACAAAAAAGCCTTGCAAGGCATACTTAAATTATTAGACTGAACTTCTTGTAACTGCTGATATTTGATTATTTGTTCCTACAAAAACAACAATTTTGCCGGGCATGGTGGCTCATGCCTGTAATCC
>NW_007075118.1:49663-52809 GCF_000164805.1 Carlito syrichta
CAAGGGATTACAGGCATGAGCCACCATGCCCGGCAAAATTGTTGTTTTTGTAGGAGCCCAGGGGTTTGAGAGCAGCCTGAGTAACTTGGCAAGACCTCATCTCTACAATAAATAAAAAATTAGCCGGGCGTGGTAGTGTGCGCCTAAAGTTCTAGCCTACTTAGAAGGCTGAGGTAGAAGGATCGCCTGAGAGGTTTCATCTGTGATGGCCATGAATGTGCCACTGCACTCCAGCCTGGTTGACAGAGTGAGACTTCAACTCAAAACAACAACAATTGTCACACGGTTAAACTTCATTAGTTGTCCCCTGTCACCTTCCTGGTCAGGAACAATACACGCCAATGTTCAAACATATTAAACTCGAATGAGGCTAGCTTTCAAGGCCTTCTGCATTAGCTGCCGCAAGCTTCTGCAACCTCTTCTCTTCCTGCTTCCCAGCTCCTCCTACAGTTTGTGACTTTCCACCAATGGACCTAATTCCAACCTCTGTCTTGATCTTGCCATTTGTATAGGAAAAGTCTTTCCAGACTTTGCACGATTTTTGGCACCCTGGTGAAAATGTACAACCTTCAAAAAACCTTTTCCTGATGAACCGAACATTTCTTTGAACACTTTTAGTAAAAAATGTCAAAAGTATGATAAATACTTAAATATCTCATATATATTGAACCATAGAAAACTATCTGGTTTTGTCTCCCAGTAGATGAATTCCTAAGGCATTCAAGAAGAAATGTATATATAAGATATAGATATAAATATAACAGATGCCCAGAAAAAGATGTTCTTCACACTCTTAAGAATTCTATTTCATGTATATATTGCATGCTATAATTTAAACTAATCTCTTCTTGCTTTGAGTTCCTTGCCCATACATAGATGCATTTACTAAAATTCACTTGTTGAGGACAGAGAACAAGGGCTTATCCTCCTACTCCTAAAATATTCAGAAACTTAAAGATTTAAGATTTCTCTTTCCCTTAATCTTTTCTCATATTTTGCTTTAGACACATTCTACATTCATTTTCTGGAGCTATTCTAGTATTTACTATTGTTTTAAAGTATGGAAACTCTCATAGAATACACAATCAGGCCAGGTGTGGTGGCTCAAGCCTGTAATCCCAGTACTTTGGGAGGCCAAGGTGGGAGGACTGTCTGAGCCCATGGGTTTGAGACCAGCCTGGGCAACTTGGTGAAGGCTTACATCTACAATAAATCAAAAAATTAGTCAGGCATGGTAGGTCATGTCTGAAGTTCCAGCTACTTGGAGGGCTGAGGCGGAAGGATCACCCAAGCCCAGCAGGCCAAGGCTGTGGTGGCCGTGAACGTGCCACTGCACTCCAGCCTGAGCAATGGAGGGAGACTCAAACTCAAAAAAAGAAAAAAAAATCTACTAAACATTGGATTAATGTAAAGTATAGCAAAAGGAGTATTTCCAAATCCTACATACAAATTCAGATTTTCCCTCTGAATTTGGCAGTGCAGACTAACTGATCCACCTGGAGTTAAGCAACCACCCCCACATATTTCCCTGCTGTCCTGATTGTGGCATGGGTTCACATCTATCCAGCCAAAGTGCTGGGAAGACTGGCGTGAGCCACTGTGCCCGGCCACATATAATGTTTTAACTGGAAATATTTAGCTATAACGAGAACTTTAAGAGACTTGAAACATTAATGTGACAAAGTCTCAGTCTGGAGAGAGTTGGTTACTGGACACCTTTCACGTGTCAAGCACCGTGCTTTAAATATGCATCAGTCTAATCCTCACACTTACCCATAAAGTTGGTTTTATCATCTCCACATAACAGGTAAAGGAGAAAGGCTATTGGATGTGCTCACAGATACACAGCTTGAACACAGTAGAGCCAAAGTTGGACCCTCACATGTTAGACTCTGGATGCTTATTCTGTCTGCCGAGTCACCGCATGGCTTCTCCCTGTCTTCTCACACGTTCTAACGCTGCTTGACATGTCTGTCTTATGCCCTGTAACTCAATTCTGAGTTTTCCTTTAAAGCTTATCTTTTTCTTACCTGACCCTAACAGAAGCTGGCTCTGAAATACTGTAAATAGCAATACTTTTGACAATGAAAGAAAATACATATGAGATAAGAGACAATTTACAATAATAAATGGACTTGGCCAGTCTAGATTTCATTGCCATCAACATTTCTGCTAAAAAGATGCCAATATTAAGCTTTCTGGTGCCCAAGAATCTAATATGAATATTCATAATCTTGTTACCTGCCGGAGCTGGAAAATTCCTCCTGTTGGGACATCTTTTGCAGAAGTCACTTCTACAGGACAATATTCACCATTCTCGTTCTGTTCCAATATTTGAACCCAGAATTCCAATTTCCTGGTCACTTCACTCCATCTAGGAAATAGTTGAGGTTCTTGGAAAATCATATATTTCTATTTCAATACAGGCAACCTACGATCCTACACATAAGAAGTAACAGCGACAATGCCCTCCAAACAGACTAAGTAAGTAGAATGACCTGCAGTTCAATGAGTAACATACAAGCACATACTGGCAAATATAATAAAAAGCAAAGTTAAACTAACTTAATATCAGAACTAGAAATGGCTCCTTAATTTTGTTCAAAAAGATGCAATGACAAACCTATTTCAAAGTGGTCACTCAAAAGTTGGAACATTCTAACAGGATGCACAGAAGCAAGTACAGAGATTATCTTTGCACAGACAGATAAAGGCAGTGCTGTAGGCTTCAGTGATTCACCAAGTATCTTTTCTCAGGTCAATAAGAGAATCGAGACAGAAAATAATCTCAAAGCTCAGTTTCTAATCTAGTATCTGCTAAAACTCTATACTTGAAAAAAAGAAGACCGAGTTCTCATCTGCAAGGAGATGAAAAGCACAAGCATGCAGCTTCAGTCATTCCTTTCTAGCTCTTCCTTTTAAGACAACAGACAAGCCTACCTCTCTACATCGCTGATGCCACTCAAACAGAATCGTGAACTAAAGACACAGGAACACTAGGGTAGATCTTGAGCCAGCCTCCCTACAGCTGACTAATTAGAAGTAATTCATGGCCAGGCTCAGCCTGTCATCCCGCGCTTTGGGAGGCCGAGGTGAGTGGACTGACTGAGCCCCGCGGGTTCGAGACCCGCCTGGGCAACTTGGCG
>NW_007075118.1:52912-69907 GCF_000164805.1 Carlito syrichta
CCACTGCACTCCAGTCTGGGCGACAGAGTGAGACTCCAACTCAAAAAAAAAAAGGAAGTAATTCATAATGATGAATGACCGTTCTCTGAAATTCATGTCACTGTTTCTCTCTAAGTGGCTATAAATTGAACTTTCTTCCATCATTCTACAAAGTTCACTCCCCTAAGGAAGTTTGACTGTGTGATTAAGTTAAATTACCTTGAACACTGGTAATGCTTAGGAAACAGTAACTTTTAAGTGACAATGCTAATTTCTAGCAATCTTTAAAAATTATAAATGGAATCAGATGAGTATCTAAAATTCACCTGTCCCGAAGACTACGTGTTTTTGCTTGGATGATTCCTAAATCCCACAGGGCTGGATTTTTCCGAGGATCATTAATTTTGTGTCCATATACTTCAATTGCCAATGCTCCTTCTGAAAGATGCTCAATAAAGTCTTCAGTGATGTTAACAGAAAACTCCTGAAACACAATAGCTAATTACATAGGAGCAAACACTTTCTGATAATCTTATGATCGTTTATACCAACTATCACGCACCTAATTATATCATGGAGGAAAGAAATAGAAAGCAGAATGTTTTATAGAACAGAACCATCACCTAACACCTGTAATGAATGCTCAGATGGCCTTAGGTTCTTGACTGTAAAAATAACTATAATTCTGAATTTTTGAAACTTCACACATTGAAAATAAGATCAGCATTACTCTATTTTGTTAGCAATATTTTGGGAGCTATTTTTAAAAGTTTAATTGTATTAAGTGTTACAGTCTTGATATAAAAGTTATTACATGTACTAAGGTAGTAAGTAGTGTGTTGTAAAAACAATTTTTTCTACCTTATAGAAGGTTAACCAGCTCTACTAATAGAAGAGAAAGGAAATAATGTCATTAACCCAAAAATATGACCTAAGACATTTCACCATTAGGATTTAGTTTATAAAGGAAGTCATGGAATTTCATCTCTGTGGGTGTCCTCTTTTTCTATCTAATGCACTTAAGGTATTTCTGTTTTAAAGAAATTAGAAAAAGGTCTCTCTCTTGAAAAAAAAAATGGGATGGGTCAAGTATCATTTAATACCAAAAGAAGATTTTGGAACAGGAAGGTCCAGATTCTGCTGGTTACTAGCCATGCTCAAACTGACTCAAAACTACTTCAGGCTCTCTGAAATGGCTTTTTTGGCTGAAAACAAAAACAAAAAACACCCTAATCAAAACATCAAATGAAAGAAAAACAAAGTGATTAGCAAAGCATCAGGTGCTCAGTAAAGTTAGCTTTTGTCTGGTGTCTATTTTCACTGTCTCCAAAACACAAGTTTCTTAACCTTTTGGGGTAATAACTTCTTCAGCAACCTAAATACAAGACATGGATTTCCTTTGGAGAAGAGTACAGGTGGGCATATACACATGTGCTTGTTTTTCACACAGCAGTTGACTTTTGATTGAGGAGGAGTGAGATTCATTGACACTTTAGTTTTTGACTCAATCCCAACTCTGAGAAACTCTGCCCCGAGACGTATGCTGGCACAATGATTCAAAGCAGTCTGTTTTGTTTTGACATGAGTCATTTAAATGGTGACCTCGTCTGGAAAACAAACTCACATTGCAGTGATCGAAGACAACCATGCAGTGAGGTTCCTTGCTGATGGGAGAGGAGGAGGTGTCTACTTCGGGGGCAACAATCACTGGCTCCTGTTGATCCCAGAAGTCGTATTTGCAGAACACAAAGTGGGACAGATGCTGTGGCAACCCAGTTGCTTGGAGGATCTTAACCTGAAGGAAAGAGAAGGCTGTTTTTAAATCCGAAGGTTCCTGCAAGCACTCTGGGTCAGAGAGACGGGTTGCGGTCCTGATTCTGTCACTAATGGGTGGTTTATAATGGCCAAATCCCATTCACTCTGAGACTTTACGTCTGCATCAGTGAAATGGGTAGCAAGTGTATTTAGTGAGAGGTTTGACACCAGGTAACAATGATCTTGACTTTAGAGGTGGGTATTGTAAAGCATTTAGAGACTGATGAAGAGCATTTAAATTCTAGTTTCTTAGAACATAAGAATAATCTTCATCGATTCAGAAGAACAAAGTTCTCAAACATCAACACAATTCGATGGCATGAATTTGGCTATCCATGGATACGGTTAGGAAAAGAACAAAATTAAGTAAGATGAAAGAAGAACTAAATCAGTGTATGTGCCAATAAACAGGAAAGGGGAAAACATTAATCTGATACTTAGAGTATATAGAGGAACAAGGTTATCAAGTGAAAATATTACATGCTACTACAGCATTTTGGGAGAGAACTTTAAAGCATCAGGAATGTATAGTTTGACGATCTAGAGGGGAGAACGAAGGGAATGGAAGATGGTGAATGTTTACCAATCTCCACACCAACATTCACTGAATGCCTTCCCTATGTAGATTCAGCAGGGTGAGGCATGTCAGAGGAAATGTGCTCTGAACAAGAAGAATATAAGGTTTTATGACAACAAAGCACAATTAGAAGCATGTGTCAAATTGGACCCAAACGACCCCAGGAGAAAAGCCCCTAACAGATTTTAAAACAGCCAAATATTGTAATAATTGCTTTGGCAGGCAGCATTGGGTTGACTTTTAATTTAAAACTTTTGTGATATTCTAAAACTCCTCCAACTATGTAGGAAACTAAATCCTAAAGTTAATTAAATTCTGATTTTTATAACCGATTAAACCAATTTTCACATGAATGAGTATTAATCATAAATCATATTCTTTAACTAGTCACTTTCTACATGTTGTATGAGTCAATCCACCTCCAGTGAATACATTTTATGAAAATAAATTTGAATATATGACACAAGTTTATGTAGTTCATCAACCACAATATAACATTTCAGGAAGCACGAATGACATATAAAATCATGCAAAGCAGATGACTTTATTTTCTTTCATACCAGGCACATAATGGTGAGTAATGAATGGGAACCCCCATAATAATTCATTTTTTTCCTGTGAAGCCAACAGGAGTTTGGAACATCTGGGTCACTATCCCTTACAGGCTATGAAAGATTAGCTGACACATTTTATTCCACCAAACCAAACAATGTCCTGCAACTAATTTTTCGTAAAATGCTTAAAGCCATTTTTTTCATTAAGTGCTTTTAAATTTTTATATTATTTAAGGTAAGGCAAGGTGGTATTTGGGAAGATTGCAAGATTTTGGAGTTACACAGATTTAAATTAAAATCTCTGCCACTTATTAGCTTGTGTGCTGGCACAAATTACTTAAATTCTTAGTTTTCTCCTAGGCACAATGGAAATATTAGTAGCTACCTTACTATACTGGGTTGAGACTGACCAAACCGAAGAAATGAAATGAAAGAGAGCTGTACCAGGCATTGGGTAGATGTTCAATACATACTTTTTTGTGATTGAATTCCATCTGAAAGCCATTTTTTCTTTTTTCTGTTTCTTTTTTTTTTTTTTTTTTGAGTCGGAGTCTCACTCTGTTGCCCAGACTGCAGTGGCCGGGAGCAGCCTCGACCTGCTGGGCTCTGGCAATCCTTCCACCTCAGCCTTCCAAGTAGCTGGAACTACAGGCGTGCACTACCACGCCCGGCTAATTTTTTGATTTATTGTAGAGATGAGGTCTTGCCAAGTTGCCCAGATGGGTCTCAACCCCTCGGACTCGGGCAATCCACTCACCTCAGCCTCCCAAAGCGTGGGATTACAGGCTGAGCCTGAAAGCCATTTTTTCATTAGAAATTAATCTCAATGTATTTTATACTTAATAAAATAAACAAGATTTAATATGCTGAACTCTACAGGTAACTTCTCAGAAATGAGACTGCCAGGAATGAAGACTATCAGAGATGAAGAATGTCTAGATATCTAGAATACAAGTTGTTTGGGTTTTGTGGGGTTTTTGGTTTTTTTACGTTTTCACATACAAACTAAAATCACCACAAGGTGTCAGAATACCACAGACTTCAACTTGTAGCTATTCAAGACCCAAGAGCCAAGGACTGTCAGTGGGTACTACTGTTAAGGTTTTTAAATATACTCAGGTTTTTAAATTGACTTTACTCAATATCACTGAAAACATTAGTATGTTAATATGTGCATATATTCATTACGGAAAAATAAATCCATATTTCTTTTATGGACTGTGATACTCAAGACTCATGATAGCTTAATTGTCTTCAGGCTAGATTCTTTTGCTTTTCTACCTATATTTTGTTTATTGGCATATAATTTATTTGTCCTCACCCTTTTTACAAAGAAAGCTATTATATGCTAGAATACGGTCTCCAAAAACCTCTTCCCACTGAAAAGAATCAGGTTTTTTGGAGAAATGGCTGATTCCAGTTCTAGCAAATGAACAGGATGAGATCAGAATATTCGTGATGCCAGAAAGCAAGAAGCATCGATGAGGGTTAGAGTTGTGTCAAGAGGACTCTAGAGTCAACTGAAGTGCTCCCATCAGCCAAAGATGGGAACATTTGTGCTTTAATATAAGTAATGAATGCAGTGGATCGAAGCATATCACATATGTTTAAGTCCAAGAGTTCATAATGGTATTAACACTAAGAACAAGAAAGCTCATTGGTGACATTTTAGAAAATCAATTCATTATTTTAAAAATCAGTAAATAAAGAGAGACGTGCAGCATTTATCTTGTCTATTCTATACAAATTGTACCTCTGAATTGCAAAAGGGTTGACAATAGGAAGATTCTCTCTATAAAAAAATGAAATAAGGGTCAGGCGCGGTGGCTCACACCTATAATCCCAGCACTTTGGGAGACTGGGGTGAGAGGATTGCCTGAGCCCACGGGTTCAAGACCAGCCCAGGCAACTTGGTGAGACCTAATCTCTACAATAAATCAAAAAATTAGCTGGGCGTGGTAGTGTGTGCATGTGGTTCTAGCTACTTGGAAGGCTGAAGCGAAAGGATTGCCTGAGCCCAGGAGGTCAAGACTATGGTGGCCATGAGCATGCCACTGCACTCGAGCCTGGGTGAGAGAGTGAGATTCTGACTCGAAAAAAAAAAAAGAAAAATGAAATACTATAATTAGATACCATTCTTTTGTAAAAGTTAATAATTTCTAAATATCATTCTGACTCAAAAAAAAAGAAAAATGAAATACTATAATTAGATACCATTCTTTTGTAAAAGTTAATAATTCTAAATATCATAAAATATCCATCAGTTTCTAACAAAATAATGCATCTAGGCAATAATCAGTCATGGCTGCTAGCATTTCCAAAAAGAAATAATCAGGTGGAAGAACACACACCACCACCTGCAAAGCACCCTTGCTACCTCCCTCCCCCAGGTAACACTTTTATCCCTCACTACCAATTTATAGCAAATGCATCTTAACTTGTTTCTACAATAAATACATCGCAGGTTTGGTGTGAGAAAGTGTGCACAGGTGTGCACACATGAAGAGAGCACAAGAGTGGTTACATCCCATCAGCCCTTGCGTGCCACCGTCCCCTCTCTTCCTCAGCGCTGCCTACCGAGGTGGCAGCCATCTCATACCCAGCATCGTCGCTGCCCTCCAACCCCCGGTGAAGCCCAAGAAGGTCCAAAAGAGGGCCAAGAAATTCACGGCATCAGTCAGACGGATACATCAAGATGAAGCATTAACTAGCGGAAACCCAGAGGTAGTGACAACAGGGTATGGAGACTCAAGGGCCAGTCTTTGATGCACAACTCTGGTTATGGGAGCAACAAAAAACAAAGTGCATACTGCCCAGGGGCTTCCAGAAGTTCCCGGTCCAAATCTCAAGGAGCTGGAGATGCAGCGGATGTGCAACAACTCTTACTGTGCTGAGATTGCTCACAACGTTTCCTTCAAGAACTGCAAAGCCACTGTGGAAAGAGCAGCCCAGCTGGCCATCAGAGTCACCCAGCCTGATGCCAGGCTGCGCCGTGAAGAAAATGAATAGGCAGCTCATGTGCATGTCTTATTTGTGCTTAAATAAAACCATAAATACTGCAAAAAAGAAAAGACACAAGCACACCAGAGCCTAAAGGTCAAAATAGACACGGGAGACACATCAACCAAGACAACCGAGGAAACTGACTGGGTATTTTATGATATTCAGAAATTATTAACTTTTGACAATGATATGGTAACTGCATTAATTTTTTAAGTACTCATCTTTTGGAGACACATACTCAACTATTTGTGGATGAAATATGATGTATGGGACCGCTTTAAATTCATCCTAAGGGAGGGGACAGCACAGAAGTAGCTTGAGTGCATGAGTGAAACAAGATTAACCACAAGTTGATCATTGTTGCACAAAGGTGAATGGGATCAGTAATACATTTCTCACTACTGTTCTATATGTAAGATATCTTCCACTTTAAAAAATCACATGATATCTTAATTTCATGTTTTAGAAAAAGCTCATGTTACCCAGGATATACTACTATTTTTGTTAGTGACAAAGATACATTTCCCAAGTAAGAGAGTTCCCTTGTATGCCATTTTACCCTGATGGCAAAAGTTGAACTTTCAGAGTTGCATTTACTAGTCCATCACCTTTAAAAATGGGCCATTGTGGAGTCATTAAGCCTGTCTTTAACTCTGGTAATCATATAACTCAAAGGAGCTGTTCTGAAATCAAGTGCAATTCAATAGAGATAAATTAAGGTATCACCCCAATACACACACACACACACACACACACACACACACACACACACACACACACACACACACTGAAGTAATCGACTTAAACACAGGAGGCTTCTCACTACGCGAAGACTTAACAGACAGCCCAACTTGAACGGCTCCAGCTTTCCCTTCCTTGCAGCCAACGCGTAACTTTATTCCTTTCAGCACCAACTTCAACTCTAGCAATATTTACTGAGAAGGTGGCCTGGACCTAGTGGATGACGAGTTAGGCGTTGGGTTTTGGCTCCCTTCACCTCGTGTTTCAATGGCTTCCTTCCCGCTTGTCATTGTTCCTTTGCACCTTGGTGACTTCTTTTCTTGTCTTCAAGAACCTTCTTTTTAACTGGGCCCTGCAGAGATCCCCAGCTTGTGGCAGTGCTGGCCCACTAGGGGGAGTCTGGAAACATCCGAGAGGACGTTTGAGTTGTCCTAACTCGTGGGAGACACGGCTCAGCCCACGCTGAGTAGGCAGAAGCCCCGAGGGACTGACCCACCTGCCATCGACCTAGCAGTCACTCACAAAAACACCAGAAGCACTGGTGGAGAGAGAATTTTACACGACACCCTCTCCTCCTGGGGTTCGGCCTCAGTCTCATTTTCCCAGAACTTTCCTCAGCCCTCCTATCTGAATTCATGACGTCTCCACTGTTTCCCAGGACATCTGGTGCCTGCCTCTATCAGAGCACTTGGATCACACAACACCGGAGTCTGTTCACACTCGCGTATCCCCCTACACACATGCACCATCTATGCAGGGAGCTACGTGAGACAAGGAACCTCGCCTTACTCATCTTTGTCTTCCCAGTCTCTGGCACAGTACCCGACCGGTAACAGGCAGCACGTGGAATGGAATGCATGGGAAGAGCAGAAGGGAAAGGAACAGCATGAGCAGAGGCACGTGGTGAGGAGAACAAAGACTGTGCGAAGAGTGACTTACGGCAGCAGCTTAGGAACAGGACCAGGGCTGGGATAATCTCCGTCTTCAGCAGGAATCAAGAGCCCCACCAAGAGGAGGAAACTGGTGTGGAAAGGCTGCTCTACAGAGAAGTGCAGATAAACAGAGACGCATACAGTTTGGGAACGGAATGGCCCAGCGAGAAAAAGCGACTTGTCCAAGGCTTCGCAGAGCAAGGTCCTGGAAGTGCTGAAACCACTACTTCAGGATACAGGATAAAATATGGTTTCTAGAATATTAAGCACGAAAGACCAATCTACAGAAAGAATGTCAAAATTTAAAAAACAGCACACCATTTGTCATCCAAAGACCCGCAATCCTCAGAATCAGCCCCCCTTTGACTATTTCTCAAATGCAGCTGGGACTTACCATGCAGACCAGTTTGTTCTCCTGGGCCTCCTTCTCAAAGGAGACCTCTGCAGTCTCATCACCTCCTGCAATTCTTTCCCCGACGTCACCACTGATTCGCACGACCTCCACATGCAGCCGGCCCGCCACCTGGAACAATGGGGGAAAGTAGAGGCTGGTTCCATATTTGGCTCATGCTCCCTTAGATGCTCTCTCTTCTGTTTTAGAGTCAAGTTGTTAGGTTAATGGTATACGAGAATTTCAGAGCTACTTTTTTAAAATTTAATTTTATTTATTCACTTTTTGAGGTGGAATCTCACTCTGTCACCCAGGCTGGAGTGTAGTGGCACTCTCATGGCTAACTCAGCATCGATCTGCTGGGCCCCAGTGATTCTTCCGCCAGCCACAGCTTTCCAAGCAGCCGGAACTATAGGCACGTGCTACCATGTCCGACTAATTTTTTATTGTAGAGATAAGGTCTCACCAAGTTGCCCAGGCTAATCTTGAACACTCGGGCTCAAGTAATCCACTCATCCCGGCCTCCCAAAGTGCTAGGATTATAGGTTGGGCCACCAAGCTCAGACTAAATTTTATTTTATTACGGAGATGTGGGATACAAGTGAGGATCAGCTACATAAATAGGCTGCCTGCGGGTGAAGTTTGGGCTTCTAACTGGTCGTCACTCCCCTGGAAGTGGACCAGGTGCCCTTTGTGTTGTCACACGTCCCCTGCCTTCCTCCCTTCCTCCCTCCCTCCCCTAGAAGTGTCCAGTGACTGCCAATCCCCCCTTGTGCAAGTGTGACTAATGTAGAAGCCTACTTTCTAACAGTTACCCTCCCTTCAATGCCCTGGGAATAACCACCACAAAGACCTATGAAAACAAAATGATGATGATGATACTAATACACATACAAATCACCTGTCATTATTGACAGGAAATGAGGCGTGAAGCAAAAAACCAACCTCTCCTTTCTGGTTAACGATCGGGACAGCATATTGCAACTTCACATCATAGAAAAGGGACTCAAGAAAGACGTTGGCCACCCCAATGAGACTGTGATTTTCCTGCTCATCATAGAACGGATCAGCACGCTTGAAGTAAGATCGTATTACCTGTAGAGAGATGTGCAACATACAATGTCAGAAAAATCACTTCAAATAAATGCATTCAACCTACTACTTTTTGAAGCAATCTAAGTCATTAAACTTAACTGTTATTATTCTGACTCTTTTACTTAACACATCCATGACCAGCAAATTTTTCACTTTCTTAAAACAGATGGAGGGTGAAAATTTTAAAAATCTGAAGCTGGTTGCCGCAAACTTCTGTCATTAAGCACAAGTGAAATGGTCTTAAATTGTCACCTCTTTTAACAATACAGCTGGAAGTTGCAGGCATATCTAGTATTTGCCTCAGTATTACCACTCTGACTAGCATTCCGGACTTTGTATTTTTTATTTGGATTAAAACTGAATATATATTATTCAGAATTTACAAAGATGTAAATTCACGTCAGCAGCAACCAGGAACAGAATTTGGAATGACATAATTTCACGTCAGTGACTGCAAATGAGTTAAGAGTAAAATAAAGTTTTTACCAAAAGTATAGCACTGTATTATTCACACATACACTCTTCCTCATTCCCGTTTAGAATGGTGGCCAGCATCCTTCACCAACAATAGAGAAAGCAATCCCAATAATAGGTGATTTTAAAAAATCATTTTTTCTCCTTTATGTGGAAGAACAATATATACTGAATAGAAAAAAAACTATGGTATACTAAACTACTCTTCATGTTTCTTTTAAGGAAGAGAGTCATTCATATCTGTTCCATGTGTTCCCACCAAATCATTAGACACGCTGCTATTAATGAAAGGTGACCCCCCTCAGAGGAGAGTGGTTGCCTTCCTTTGTTTTTATTATCATTATTTTATTTCTAAGTTGCAATAGGAGAGGAATGCAGAAAAGAATGAAAATTTTTTAAGCAAAAATGTCACCTTACTACAAGAAATTATTTGTATTGATGACAATCTGGAAAAAATGAACATTTTTACAAAACAGGCTAAGAAAGTAAACAATTCTATCCAAAAACAGGACCAGCAGTATTGAAAATAAAAACATACATAACGATCGGGCTTAGTGGCTCAGCCTGTAATCCCAGCACTTTGGGAGGCCAAGGCAAGTGGATTACCTAACCCTTCTGGTTCAAGACCAGCCCGGACAACTTGACGAGACCTCTTCTCCACAATAAAAAACAAATTAGCCGGGCGTGGTAGCACATGCCTATAGTTCTGGCTACTTGGAAGGCTGAGATGTAAGGATAACTGGAACCCAGCAGGTCGATGCTAGGACGGCCGTGAGTATGCCACTGCACTTCAGTGACAGAGTGAGACTCCAACTCAAAAACAAAAAGCAAAAACATAATATGTATTTCTATTCTAAATACATACAAGTAAATTGCTGACCTAAATGAGAAAACCTGCAACATGAGGAAAGGGTACCAGAGTACAGATCTATGGCACTGCAGGGTCAAAACTCCTTCCAAAAATGTTCCTAGTAGTGTAAATATTAAGATACCACTGATAGTCAATTTAAAAAACACACACTGCAGGTTCATTATCTGCAAGGTTAAATGAGTTGAGAAATGGGAAGAGTGATAAAAGAATTCTTCCAGAGCAGCACAGGAGACAGACACATGCATACCAACAGAAGTCAGAATGGAAAGTTCTAGAAATGGAATTCTGCTATAAATCCAAGAGACAGAAATGAGAAAAAAAAAAAAAGAAAAGAAAATACCAGAAAGACAAGTTATCAAAAATCTTAATTTGCTAAACAAGTTAAAGGATTAAAATAAACTTTAGTCTAGAAATGGGATTATAATTTTGGAAAAAGAACAACTTTCCCCAGAAATGGGTAGGTTCTTCCAGCTTAGCTCCTTTTATAACAACCAATTAGGTCATTTTTCTTAAGTAACTTACTGGGGAATCTTCTTCACACTCCTTCCACTCCTGATAAAGGTCTCTCATATCCAACAATCTGTTGTCCAGTTTTTCCAAAGACCAAATCTGCTTTCCTTTTCCTTTTCTTCTCACCTGGATAGCAGGTTCACTAAGAAGAGAGCCCCGCTGCAAAGACAGGAAGAACGGCTGCGTGAAACACACAGATAGCCATCAGGGAGTCAGAGGCTGAACATTCCACACCCACCAGTCAAATGCCATTACACCAAAACTGAACCAGTAGTCATGCTTTAATCTGTTGATTACACCGGTTCCCCGAAACCTGACAAGTTTTAACATTTAAGCATAAACTTACATTTAAATTTTGACTGCAGTTGGATATAAATTTAAATTTAAAACCCAAGAGACCAGGTTTAATGGGAAGTTAAAATATAAATGTTATATTCAGTCCATCATAGGACCACAGTTTATCAATGAGGAAGAGTCATGGCATAGAACAGCAAGGGAAAGTTTGCTGCAGTGTATGGTGAAGAAACGATCTCTCAAAAGTGTGAACTTTTTTGAATGAATAGTATCTTTATGCGATACAAAAATAGTAAAGTTACGTTATACAAGCGTCATCTCAAAAAAAGCACTAAAGTTTTTCCAGTTTATAAAAGCAATTTTAATAAAGAAAAATTTGTAGAACTTTTTGAAATCATAGAGTAGAAAAAGCTTCTTTACATCTCCCCCAGAGAGATGTTTGTATCAGTTATCTAATCAATTTCGATTTAGTGGTTTAATTTATCAACTGTTCTGATATGCTTATGGAGAACCTAAGAGAACCATGAAATACGTGGAAGCTTCATTAACATAGTACCTATAATCATTTCTAAAGAGACAAAATGTAAATAATGAGACAAGGATGTGATTATTTTTACGATCAAAAAAGTTACAATTCTTTCACATACTGTAAAGGTCCTTCTACCTCATATTCAGCCAGCTAGTGAATAAACAGAAAAATCCCATTAGTGATGTGGGGGTAGTGGCTTTTCTGGGGGAGAATGCTGGACCTGAGACTAAACAGCAAAGGGCAACATGGTGCGGCTGTCATGATTTGGCCCTCCTGCAAAACTGGAAAGAAGGAAAAACACCAGAGAGAGTATTCGCAGCATAGACAGGACATGAAATGAGGGTTTTCATATATCAAAAAATAGTCTTTGCTGGATTAAAGGCTGCAAACCCAGGCTGACAAGGAGGCCATCTCCTTAGGAAATGCTTCCTTGGCCAGCTCTTCTCTCTGGCTGATATCTAAAAATACTAATCTAATTGAAATCAAAACTAGTAGAGAATTAGTAGCTGTCTGTTAAAAATGGCTCCTTCACTTCAGCAATGCTTGCTACCTCTATCAGCAACAGAAACAGCCCCAGTGAACCCACTCTCAGGTGGTAGGGGAGAAAGATGCCCAAGCTGATGTGAGACCCTTCTAGGTCCCAAAGCAGATCTGCTCCTTCCAACAAAGCCCAAAACAGGATACAGAGAAAAGGGCCACAGTTATGCTAAATTGGGGGAAAATGTTTCCATTTCCACTTTTGCCATCCCAAACCCTATAGAATGAAGAATGACTTTGCACTTCTCAGGCATCCAGAAGATGCTGAGTCCTAGACCTTCTGCCTATGACTGGTCTTCCTCTATTGTTTTCTGTGAGTACTACTGTACCCAGATTTTGCCCTACGCATACTAATAAACAAAGTTCGAATGAAATACAACCTTTCAAACTACACATAAGAGTATGCAAAGACAATTATCTGTAAAGTAATGATTACATCATATTCATAATATCTTTATTACTCAAAACATTAAGAATCATATTTGCCAAAATCTACTCTGTGCAAAACGCTGACCTCGATGCTGTGATGTCACAAGGGAAAGAAAGATGTAATCCTTGCTACCAAATTGGCATAGAACATCCAGGATGGATGATTAAAGTTTTGCTGTGTTGAATATCATAGGAGAAAGAGAACATACGGACACTCAAAAATTTGTCTGAATAAAAATTCTACCTAAGCCATCAAAAATTATGTATGAACAGGATCATGAGCTAAAAAGGGAAGAAGAAGAAGAAGAAAACTGAATGGCAAAGACAGAAGAGTGTGATGGAGCTTTTTCTTCCTAAAGTTTATTAAACATTATATAAAAAGAAAAAAAAAAGGTTTCCAATCTTGAATACACAAATGAAACAACTAATAAATAGTTTTGCTGGGCACTTTATTAGAAGTAGAAAATAGCATGATGTAAGTAGAAGGAACAAACCCCTAACTTGAGGGGAAGGGGTTGTAGAGTGGTAACAAAATGAAGGAGAAAATACACTTTGGGAAGATTCATCAGAAAACATTTCTCAAAAATAATTTAACCAAGCCGGGCTTGGTGGCTCAGCCTGTAATCCCGCGCCTTTGGGAGGCTGAGGTGAGTGGATTGCCTGAGCCTGCGGGTTCGAGACCTGCCTAGGCAGTGAGACCTCATCTCTACAATAAATCAAAAAATCAGCCGGGCGTGGTAGCACATGCCTGTAATTCCGGTTACTTGGAAGGCTGAGGCGGAAGGATCGCCAGAGCCCAGCAGGTCGAGGCTGCAGTGTCCAGGAGCGGCCACTGCACTCCAGTCTGGGCGAAAGAATGAGACTCCAACTCAAAAAAGAAAAAGAAAAAGAAAAAAAAATAATAATAATTTAACCAGATTTGAATAAAGGGAGTTGGGTGACATGATAAAACGTGTGTGTGTGTGTGTGTGTGTGTGTGTGTGTGTGTGTGTGTGTGTGTGTGTGTATGGCGGGGGGGGGTGCGCACAAAGGCAGAGAATTAAAGGAAGTAAATTCTACCCAAGGGAGGAAGACAGGGGATCTAGCCTGAGGAGGATACAGACAGGGATCTGAGGAGACACCCACCAAGGCTTAAATAACACCAAGGAAAACATAAAGCAACCTTATCCAATGAGATTTTTTTTCAATAAACGGCAACCTCACCTTCCTGTTGGCATCCAGGCTGGAGGCTGGAATCTGGAGGGTAACTTTATATTCTGTTCTCTTGTCCAGCTCCTCAGCGATGAAGCTAGCTTCTCTCACCAACAGATTAGCTTTAACAATTTGTTCCCTCAGCCTCATCAGGCTGTTATTCAATGTGGCTTCTCTTTTAAAAAAAAAGAGAGAGAGGAAGAGGGGTGAGGAGGGAATAAACACAGAAAGCAGCACATGAGATAACTATACAGTAATAATACGTTGATATATAAATCAAGCTTTACAACTGTCTTTTGTACACTGGAAATATATCACTGACCCATGCACACATGGTATCTGGGCTACATTACATGTTGCTATGTTGCACAGGCTGGCGAGCACTGGCATATGCTCTTATAGCAAGCTGGCCATAGACAAGGGCAGTGCCTCACAAACCTGATCATCTATGCAAATCACTAGAGGATCTTGAGAAACACAAGATTTTGACTCAGGTGAGGACCTGAAATCCCACATGTCTATCAATCTCCAGGTGATAAGGATGCTGCCTGCCTGCAAACCAAACTTTGAATAGCATGAAGTTAGTGAAGTACAGTCTGCAGCCAGGGAACACGGCAGTGCTAATTAGCCCATACAGAGATCAAACTTGCAATCTGCATCTCATCAGCACCATGCTTTACCTACCTGAGTTAATCAGTCCAGATAACAAACTTTTTTCCTTTTTTTAAATATAAAAAGCATCTACTGGCCGGGCTTGGTGGTTCAGCCTGTAATCCCGTGCTTTGGAGGGCGAGGTGAGTGAAGCACCTGAGCCCGTGGGTTCGAGACCCGCCTAGGCAACTTGGCGAGACCTCATCTTGACAATAAATCAAAAAAATTAGCCGGGCATGGCAGCACGTGCCTGTAGTTCCAGCTACTTGGAAAGCTAAGACGGAAGGATCGCTGGAGCCCAGCAGGTCAAGGCTGCGGTGGTTGTGAGCGTGCCACTGCACTCCAGTCTGGGCGACCAAGTGAGACTCCAACTCAAAAAAAAAAAAAAAAAAGCATCTACCCAAGCTTCAGAACCTAAAGCATAATACAATGATGAAATATACTTCTTTATTCAAATCCAACCACACAAACCGAAAATGGGGCAGTACCTAAGACGGGCAGTTTTAAATAAAGCACTATAAATTGGCAATTTCCATTTTTTCCAAAATAAAAATTATACAAAGTGGTTCTCGGCTGTAGCATTCTATTTAAATATACCTCTTTTCCAAACACCACCTCGACGTTCCCATCGAGAACGGAGGCCTTTCCAAGGTGGCCAGCGGGGGCATGAGCCATGTGTGTAGCCAGCCCTTTCCCTGTGCACCCGTTACCTCTCCTCAGCCCACTGCCTCAGGCGTTGCTGAGCGCTGGGCGAGTGGAAGGAAAACCTGTCCGTGCTCCGGCAGATCTGCTTCTCAGGAGACAGCCTTCTTCGGAGCTGCTCCAGTTCGTGTTCATACATGAGCCTCTGACGCTCGAGTGCAGATCGTTTTTCTTCCTCGTGCTGTTGCTCAAGGCTGTTCAGTATTGACTGCATTGGATCTAAGCACATTTTTTGAAAAAGATAAATAAGGAACAAAAGGGACAACACAATAAACTTCCAGAGCTGGTCCACATGGCAATGTTGCTTGTCATCATCCTAACTGTACTACCTAACTAATAACATTAAAGACAGCTGGGAATAAAAGCAGCTTTCCTTATTTCCAATTATTTACGCTGTTATCTATTCTCAGATCTATTCCAAAGCATCTCCCATATAGAAAAGGCAATTCTATTGTATGCTCTACATATAAGCTAAGACATGGCGAACCCTCCAGAGACACACTATAGTAATAAGCCCGTGGCGGTCACGTTTAAAGCCACAGAGATTCTATAAATGAGAACAAAGTGATTTGATTGAATATTATGGCAGAAAGGAAGTTTTTATAACCCAATAAAGCATAGCCAGAGACACAAAATAATAAGAGTATAGAGAATAGCAACGAACTTTATTCATAACACTACCAATTCTATTCATTCTTTCTCTTATTCGCGATGAGTTCTTGCCAAGTCGCAGAGGCTAGAGTGCAGTGGCTATTCACCAGGAAGAACAGAGCTCACTGTAGCCCCAAACTCCTGGGCTCAAGCATTCCTCTTGCTTTAGCCTCCCCAGGAGCTGGGACTACAGGCAACACTCTACCAACTTTAACAGACGCTCAAATGCACACCCAGTTCACTCACCATTGCTGCCCAGAGCCTTCATGGTGACCTCCATCTGTGCGTATTCATAATTGAAGTTAATTTCACTGGACACCTCACTGGAGGAGTCTCCATCTACATCCAGCTGCTCGGAACTATTATCATTCTTCATGGAAGTGTCTTGGTCCTCATCCTCTCGTTCTGCTTTCTTTTTCTTTTTAGGCAAATTGAGTCTGGGGGGAGGTAAGAAAAGAGTATTATTTTAAAAATCAAGATAGGCACTTATTCATTCTACTCATTAAATACTAGCATTTGCTAGAAGCCAAGTGGATACCATTTAAGTACAAAGCAATTACTATACTCAGGAATTTTATATTCTAGTAGTAGAAATAAAGCACCTACATGCAGGCAAACAGTTACAGCTGAAAGCATGACACCAGACCACACAACCATTACAAGCTAAGTATTAAAGAAAAGCTGGGGGCCATATCAGAATGAAATAATAAAGGAAGGTAAGAGAGAAGAGGAGATCATTTGAATTGAGTCTTAAAGGATAAACAGAAAGTAGGGTAGAAGGAACAGCATAAGATGTGGAAACAGAAACATTCACATTCTCTGGAGAAATTATGAGCAAAACAATGGGGATACACAAAATCTGTACAGCACAGTTTAGAGATAAAGCTGGAAGGATCAACTTAATCCAAGCCATGAGGGTTTGGAACACAAAGCCAAGCAATTTATATTTGGTTTAGTTTGAAAAGGAAAAAAAAATTTAATTCTTCATGCCCTTGGTATCAATCTACCTTTTCTCAATAACCAAAATGTCAACTGGCCTCCAGCAAAGCATCTCTATTAACTGTAGGAA
>NW_007075119.1:0-849 GCF_000164805.1 Carlito syrichta
GGCCAAGTCTGTCTCGAAGCCCCAGACACCCTGGGACAAGCCAGCCTGCCAGGAGCCAGGGCCACTGACGACCTCACACCAAGCCTTCCCTGGGCCTCAGCTTCCTCCTCTCTACAGGAAAGGTCAGGTGGGAGCCCTTAAGGCCTTTCCAGCATGGATCTGTGATACTCTGCTTCTAGAAAGATTTGAGGCAGAGCTGCTCACGCCCAGGCCAGGAGCATAGAGCTCCCCTGTGTGCACGTCCCGTGCTGTGATCTTGGGCCAGACCTGGAACCTTGAAATCACTTCCTGGCAGTCTCTGATCTGCTGAGAAGAGCGGCCAGGGGCCTGGTGAGGCCTAATGACAATGGTGACTTGTGAAAAGACAATCTCCACTAACGTCATCGTCATTATTATTATTATTTTGAGTCGTTGTCCCACCCTGTCATCCAGGCTGAAGTGCAGTAGCACGCTCTCAGTCACCACAGCCTCGACCTGCTGGGCAGGTGATCCTTCCGCCTCAGCCTTCCGAGCAGTTGGAACCACAGGTGCGCGCCACCGTGTCCAACTAATTTTTTGATTTCTTGTAGAGATGAGGTCTCACCATGTTGCTCAGGCTCGTCCCGAACCCCTGAGTTCAGGCAATCCTCTCATCTCCACCTCCCAAAGTGCTGGGGTGACAAGCGTGAGCCACCGCACCCGGCCCATCCTCATTATTAAAAGGAACTTGTGAGCTGGGCTTGGTGGCTCAGCCTGTAATCCCGCACTTTGGGAGGCCGGGGTGAGTGGATTGCCTGAGCCCGCGGGTTTGAGACCCGCCTGGGCAGTGAGACCTCATCTCTACAATAAATCAAAAGATCAGCCGGGCGT
>NW_007075119.1:869-1665 GCF_000164805.1 Carlito syrichta
CAGTCTGGGCGACAGAGTGAGACTCCAACTCAAAAAATAATAAATAAATAAATAAACAAATAAATAAAAGGAACTTGTGGAGTGGGTGTCCTCAGTTGGGGGGGCAGGGATCAGCTGGGCCATGCCAACCAGGCCCCGCCCAGCTCTGCCTAGCCTTGTCCTCAGGTCTGAGGCTGGAGGAAGGAGACACATGGATAGCGACTTGGATACCTGTGGCCAGAGCGGTAAGCCAGGGGGAGGGCCTGAAGCCGGCTGGGCACACAGCAGGTGCTCATAAATATACTGATTGATTTCTACCATTTTTTTTTAGGTGCAATCTCCAGACATCACATACAGGACAGAATGCAGGTGGGTTACCAGTGGGAGTATCGAGGCAGAGCCACAAGACCGAAAGGTCCAGCTCGCTCTGTCCCGACTCCCCGCCTGCTCTCGGCCTGACCCCCAGCGTCCACCTCTCCATGCCTGGCCCCTGAGGACGGCGGCCTTCCTGCCCAGCTCCCGCAAATTTGTCTCCCCCATGGAGCAGCCAGGAGCAGCTTTAAAAACAGCAAATGCCTTCTGCTGCTCCCCTGACACTCTCTGTCACATCCCTTGTTTTATTTTCTTCATGGCACTTATGATGATCTATAAATATCTTGTTAATTTGGTTCCTGTCGCCTCCCACCTCCACCCCCGCCCGCATAGGTAGTCCCGGCTGCCAGGGCCTTGCAACAAGGCAGCCAGCGCCCAGCCAGCACCTGCGGCTCCAGGGAGGAGAGCCTCCCGCCGTCCCCTGCCTCGAGCCGTGGCCACCCAG
>NW_007075119.1:2052-6507 GCF_000164805.1 Carlito syrichta
GTCTCCTCCCCCCCACCCCCAAAGTGCTGGACGCGAGGCTCCCAGCCACCGGCCGCCCCACTCACCCTCACTGAGGAAGGCGTCCCAGACACGCAGCACCGTGGGGAAGGGCAGAGAGCGGGCGAAGAGGCACAGGAACCACTCGGGCAGGTACAGCAGGGGCCCTACGCCCACCTGCTGTAGGTGCTTGTGTGCACGCGGGAGTAGCCGTCGCAGCAGTGCCGTGAACACCTCAGCGTCCAGCCGCACAGCCTCCTGTGGCCACGTCCATCAGCTCCAGACCCTGGGGCTCTGCCCCCCTGAGTCCCCAGGCTCCCACCCACATGCCAGGCCCCTTCCCCCTGCTCCAGCCCGCATCCCAGCCTCTCACCATGTGGGGCCCGTAGTAGCCGGGGAGATAGGCCTCACAGATCTGCACCAAGCACCAGAAGGCCTCCTGGAGGAGGGGGCGCAGGCCTGTAAGTGCCCACCTTGGAAGGGACCGTGGGGCGGGGCAGGACAGGGGACAGGGACACAGAGGAGGGTCTGGGCACCATCAGCAGCCTGGATTCCGTGTCACTCCTAATCTACTCAGTCTTTGGGGGGGTCTTTTTTTTTCTTTTTTTTTTTTTGAGTTGGAGTCTCACTCTGTCACCCAGACTGGAGTGCAGTGGCCGCTTCCGGCCACCGCAGCCTCGACCTGCTGGGCTCCAGCGATCCTTCCGCCTCAGCCTTCCAAGTAGCTGGAACTACAGGTGCGTGCTACCATACCCGGCTAATTTTTTATTTATTGTAGAGATGAGGTCTCGCCAAGTTGCCCAGGCGGGTCTCGACCCCGCGGGCTCAGACAATCCACTCACCTCGGCTTCCTAAAGTGCTGGGATTACAGGCTGAGCCACCGAGCCCTGCTGGGGGTCTCTTACCAGAAGCCCCCTTCTCTGCCCAAGTCAGGGCCCTCCACTGGGTTGAAAGTGACAGGGCTCAAGGTGTTGGATTTGAGGGTGTCAGGGTTGGAGCTCATTGGGCAAGGGCTGGGAGGGTCCCCAAGTTCAAGTCCTGGGTTCCTGGGGTCGTCAGGCTCACGGGTCACAATCCCAGGGTTCAGAATCAGGAGTCATGAGGCCAAAGTGATAACATCCAGACTCCTAGATCACTGGGTAAGGGTCAGGGTCAAGGGTCCCAGGCTCCTGGGGTCAAGGTCATTAGGTCACTGGAGGTCACTGAGGTTGGCAGTCATGAGGCCCTGGGTCACTAGGACAGGGTCCAGGGGTCAAGGATCCCAGGTCCCTGAGGCCTGAGTTCCTGGGCTTGGAGTCACAAGTCCAGAGTAGAGGGGTCACTGAGGACCTAGGTCACTGGGGTCCAGGGGTCAGGGTCTCCGGTTCTTGGAGCAGGGTGGGAGTCACTCACCTCCGGAGGCAGGTGCATGAGTAACACAGAAGCCACAGGTCCTTGGGCCTGGCAGTAGCCCTGTTCCGGCCGATACAGAGTGTAGGCCTTGAGTACCTGCAGGAGCCCCTGCTGCCTGTGTCAGAAGACCCCATTAAGGGTCAACCCTCCAGGCGTCCCTTTCCCACCCTCTGGTGGCCTCGGCCCAGGTCTCAGCCTCCCTGGGCCTCGCTGGGTCCCCTGAGACTCAAGACTGTGCGGCTGGGGTGGGGAGACCAGACCAAAGCCCTCGGGGGTCGTGGGGCCGGGGGTCCCGGACATCCCTGGTCTCGTACCCGTGGCCCTGGGGCGATACAAACATCTCGTGCAGAGGGAACTGGCGATGCAAGTCCCTGCCAATGGTCTCCATCCACTGTGGGTCTCCAGGGGCCTCTGCCAACTCCTGTGGGTGGGCAGGAAGGTGGGCTCGAAGGTGTTGGGAGAGGGGAAGGGAAGGCGGGGCTTCTGCCCACTTCCTCACCTGATAGGTGCCAGGGCTGTTCTTCTGACACACGTGGGCTCCACACAGCAGGGGCCAGCACCGGGCCCGCAGAGCTGAGGGGATGCCTTTCCGGCACTGCATCTTTACCTGTGGGGTAGAGGGCGGTCACCCTTGTTCCCGTCGGCAGGCCCCGGGCACAGCTCATCATTGGCCAGGGGCCACGTCTGGTGGCAGGGAGCAAAGCGGGAGGTGCTGGGACACAGCATGGGTGTGTTTTGCCAAGGAGCGGGCCGAGGTCAAGGGGAAGGAGCCCAGGAGGCCGGGGAGGGGACACCCACTCCCCCTCACCTTCTTGTACCGCCTGGATATGGTTTTTTCCCAGTGCGAGGTCATCTCCACCCACTTCATCTCCCGTTGGCGGATAAGGTCTGCAGGGGGGTGACCGGGCCTGGGGCACACGGCACAGGTTTCCAGGCAGTTGTTACCCATGCCTGCCATCCTCCTCCAGGCTACCCAACTGAGTCCTGTCCTGGCCCTGAGGATGGCTGGGGACCCTGGGGGGTGACCTGTGACCCAGGAGCTGCCATGGTTGTCATGGGGACGGGAAAGGATGTGGCTCCCATGGGGGCAGAAGCAGGAGAGACAGGGGTGAGTGGGTATGTGTTGGGGGAGGGGCAGGCTGGCTGTCACTCAGCCCAGGGACGCAGATAATTCATAGGGGAAGCTGGTTGGATAGATCCCTGGACTGGAAGCCAGGTGGTTGAATTTGAATCTGGTTCTGTCTCTGAGCCGCTGTGGGACTTGGGGCAAGTTTCTATATCGGGCCTTGTATTCCTATCTGTAGTTTGGGGAAGATGGGGAGGAGGTGTGGATCCTACAGTTTGGTTGCGGGATTTCTGGGCCAGAGATTAAAAGGGGAAGAATATTCTGCCCCAGGGGTGGGTGCAAGCCCTTGGAGGTTGGGGTCAGAGACATACAGGGACCCCTCCTCCTCCTTCCACTCTTCCCACCTTAGGATTCTACCTGGATCCTGAAGAGGGGTGATACTGGCTGAATCCTCAGCCCACTCCCTACTGCCAGACCCTCCCTGGACCCCCCAAAGTTAAGTCTTACTCCAGAGTGCAGCCCTCTGCCCCCATCCTCAGTCCCAGCACCCACCATCCCTCATCCCTGCCCCACTTACCCTGGCTCTGCTGAGCTGCCCCCAATGAAGCCATAGCGGTCAGCCTGGCGATACGGGCCGGGCCCGCTCATCTCGGAGTCGGACCCCAGAGAGCTAGAGTCATCCTGCAGCTCTGAAGCTTGCGCCAGGTTTTCCCCCAGGCCCTGGGCCATGGTGTCCCAGAGCTTCAATGCCACAGGCTGAGAAACGTGGGGAGAACCCGCGTGAGGGGCCACTCCTGGCCAGCCGGGGGGCCTGGGTTCCTATCCAGCCAGTGCCCAGATCCAGGGCTTGGCTGTGGGGTTGGAGGAGGTTTCAGGGTATCTCACCATGCCCCCATGTCTGCTCTTTTATTGAGGCAGGGGCGAGGCCCTGCAGTGACAGGCCAGGCCAGCACAGGGCCCAGCCCCAGGCCCAGCCCTTGTCCTCCCCAGCCAGCTCACCTCCTGGCGGCACCTCACCTCCTCCTCTCACTTCCTCCTCACAACGCTTCAGCAACCCACTGGGGGCCCCTCCCAAGTGGGGGGTGTCACCCCTTCCTCTCTGAGACTCTTCCGGCCTGCCCCAGTGTCCCTGAGCCTTGGGCTCCTCCTATCTTTCTTATAGGTCTGGTGGCTGCAGGCTTGAGTTCCTGGGCTGGGTGTGATGGGGCCGGAGCTGCCAGATGTAGGAAAACCAGACCACGGTTTGCTTTTGTTTTGTTTTGTTTTGTTGAGTTGGAGTCTCACTGTGTCACCTAGACTGGAGTGCCACGGCAGGCTCATGGCCACCGCAGCCTCCACCTGCTAGACTCAGGCGATCCTTCCGCCTCAGCCTTCCAAGTAGCTGGAACCACAGGAGCACGCCACCACGGCCGGCTAACTTTTTTATTTTATTGTAGAGAGGAGGTCTCGCCAAGTTGCTCAGACTGGTCTTGAACCCCTGGGCTCGGGCAATCTTCTCGCCTCTGCCTCCTAAAGAGCTGGGATGACAAGCGTGAGCCACCGTGTGGGGCTCACAGCTTGTTTTGAGCCTTAAGTACCCAACCCAGGGCTCCAGTAAGACTTGCTTGATGTTTGCTCTTCACAAAGTAATACTTTTAACATGCACACGATGCAGTATTATCAACCAACTCAAAAGGTAGCTATGGGACTTAAGGAGAAATACTAATTTGGCATGTCTCAGGGTGGTGTGGCCCACAATGCGCTGTAGCTCAAAGGAATAAGAACGTGGGACGGTTGGGGCTTGGACCAGCTCGTTGCTATCTCTTGAGCTTGTTTCCTTTTCTGCACTTCGAGGACGTGATCCGCAGTGCTTGGGGAGACCTTATCAACGTGCTCAGCCAGGGCAGGGGCAGGAAGGGCTTCTTAGCCTTTGAAAGAGAAAAACAACTTCCACAGTACTTCCGGCCCCCGAATCCTCCGAACGGGGCAGGGTGGCTGCTCCCCAAGGGCGGGGCCAGACT
>NW_007075119.1:7268-9173 GCF_000164805.1 Carlito syrichta
TGGGGGCAGTTGGGGGCTTCTCTGGGAGGGCTTGAGGCCGCGGTCTGGGAGGCCAAGAGGCAGCCGCTGCCTCCGGGCAGTGAGGGGCCCAGAGGTGCCCAGGAGCCCACCCACGTCGCCCGACCCTCCTGCCTGAGGGGCCGGGGTTCTGACACCCCATTCCGCCCCCAGTGCAGGGCTCGCGGCCTGGAAAGAATGTGCAGCTGACAGAGAACGAGATCCGTGGTCTGTGCCTCAAATCCCGGGAGATTTTCCTGAGCCAGCCCATCCTTCTGGAGCTCGAGGCGCCCCTCAAGATCTGCGGTGAGCCCCCGCCCAGGCCCCTTTGGCTTCCTGAAAGTGACACTGGCCCCCCAGAGTTCCTGGATCCCTCTCTTTGAGCCCAATCCTGGTGTGTCGGCTCGAAGTCCAGCCCCTGCGCCTAGCTTACCCGGGTCCCTGGGTCACAGGTGACATCCACGGCCAGTACTACGACCTTCTGCGGCTGTTCGAGTATGGTGGCTTCCCTCCGGAGAGCAACTACCTCTTCCTGGGGGACTATGTGGACCGGGGCAAACAGTCCTTGGAGACCATCTGCCTGCTGCTGGCCTATAAGATCAAGTACCCCGAGAATTTCTTCCTGCTCCGTGGGAACCACGAGTGTGCCAGCATCAACCGCATTTACGGCTTCTACGATGAGTGTGAGTGACCTGAGTGTCCGGGCTGCCCAGCTCCCAGCCTGCGCTCTCCGCTAATCAGTGGGACCCTCACATTGGCCAGATATCTGCTAGGCTGAGGTATCTGCTCCGCAAAGGCAGGGCCTGGGTCATTTGGTGTCTGCCCTGCCCTCCCTGGCATGGGACCTGGTGAGCGGCTGCTGAGGGGAATGCTGCCATCCTAATACTTTCCCCTCGGGCCTTGCCTGGTCACACTCCCCTCGAGTGCATGCACCATAAGCCCTTAGGATGCACATGTGGACTGGACTCTGGCGTCCTGAAGCTGAAGTCAACTAAGACAGGTCTCCACCTGGCCCTGTTCATGGGCCAGGGGTGGGTGCCAACCCTGAGGCTGGTCTGGATCGGGGTTCCAGTGTACTCAGGGGCTTTAGAATTGCTCCTGGGAGGCCGGTAGGCAGTGGGGACAAGGGTGGGGCAGGGGTCCGTGCCCTCCTTGTCTCTTCTCCCAGCTTCTGCTTCTCCCGGGCAGGCAAGAGACGCTACAACATCAAGCTGTGGAAAACCTTCACCGACTGCTTCAACTGCCTGCCCATCGCCGCCATTGTGGATGAGAAGATCTTTTGCTGCCACGGAGGTGAGGGAGCAGGGAAGGGAGGGAAGAACCCCGTCTGCACCCCCGGGGCCTTAGGGTGAAGCTGGTGGCTGCAGAGTGTTCCCAGTGGCCTGGACCCGCTCTCCCCTGCATCTTGTCTTGGATGTCACTTCTTCCAGGGAGGCTTCCCATACCCTGCCCCTCCCCTGGGCTGCAGGCATCCCCTGTTGTGGTTTCGTGTCCCTCATGGAATTGACTGCTCTTCCTGCTCCAGGGAGCGCTGTGCTCCTTGAAGGCAGGGGCGGCTCTGTGCTTGTGTCTGGGAACTTGAAAACGCAGAGGGGAGACCATGGCTTCTGCCTGCCTGGGCTCTCAGGAGTCCAGGGGAAGTGGGAGGGGTGGGGCTGACTGGCAGAAGCTTCCTTGGGTGGGGGGCCCTCTGTTTTGAGGCTTGTTCGAGGAAGTGGCCGCCCCCGTGTCCCCAGGACTGTCCCCGGACCTGCAGTCCATGGAGCAGATCCGGCGTATCATGCGGCCCACGGACGTGCCTGACCAGGGCCTGCTGTGTGACCTGCTGTGGTCTGACCCAGACAAGGACGTGCAGGGTTGGGGCGAGAACGACCGTGGTGTCTCCTTTACTTTCGGAGCAGAGGTGGT
>NW_007075119.1:9280-15006 GCF_000164805.1 Carlito syrichta
TGCGGAACTAACAGCTCCCAGCCTTGTCCAGGTGGTAGAAGATGGTTACGAGTTCTTTGCCAAGCGGCAGCTGGTGACACTCTTCTCGGCTCCCAACTACTGTGGCGAGTTTGACAACGCTGGCGCCATGATGAGCGTGGATGAGACCCTCATGTGCTCCTTCCAGGTGGGCATGGGAAGGCGGGCACGGGCACAGGTGCCGTGGCTCAGCGCCGGGGGCCTGACGGCTCTGTCTCCCACAGATCCTCAAGCCCGCCGACAAGAACAAGGGGAAATACGGGCAGTTCAGCGGCCTGAACCCTGGAGGCCGACCCATCACCCCACCGCGCAATTCCGCCAAAGCCAAGAAGTAGCCCTCGCGTGCCACCCCAGGGCCCCAGATGATGGATTGATTGTACAGGAATCATGCTGCCATGGGGGCCGCGCCGGCCCCTCGGGCCCACCCCTCCCGGGGAACGTGGAGCCTTGGTGTCTTTTCTTTTTTAATGAATCAATAGCAGCGTCCAATCCCCCAGGGCTCCCCCTGCTGCACCTGCGTCGGCTGCAAGCGGGATCCTGGGGCCGAGGCTGCAGCTCAGGGCAATGGCAGGCCAGATCGCCGGTCTCCAGCCTTGCTTGGCCTCAGGGCTGGCAGCCGGATCTCGGGGCAACCCATCTGGTCTCTTGAATAAAGGTCAAAGCTGGATTCTCGCCATGGCCTCTCTCTTGTCCCAAACACTGGCCTGGCAGCCCTTCTGAACAAAGCCACTTGGGAGCACAGGGCCCCAGCCAGGGCAAGCCCCAGACACACACACTCCAGTCCAGAGGCTCTTAGAATTTCAAGCCAGAGCCAGAGACTGCTGGGAAAGCCAGAAAAACAATCTGTTGGCCACAGGGGGTCTCAGAGGTGAGTTTAGGACTTGCGCAAGGAACAGGATTGGCAGAGCAGGGGCCAGCAGCCCACTGGGCCTTTTTCCTAGGAAGGCAAGCTTGAGGAAGAGGGTCTCTGACCGTGGCTGGAGTCTGGCCTGAGAGAAGAACGTCCTGCCAGGTGGCAGCTCAGGGCCAGGTCTGGGGACAGACATGATTGGTTGGAGGCTGTGGGAAGGTGACAGGACCCAGGCCGGTCACAGCAGGGCAGCTCCACAGTGGATAGCCAGGCAGGGTCTGCAGAGGCAGCAGTACCACCAGTTTGGCTCTAGCAAGCCCACCTTCCCGACCCCTTGGGCTGCTGCCCAGCCCACCCCGGCAGGGGCTGCCCCCATCCTCTGGATGCAGACTTGAGGTTCTTGGTTCAGCCTTCACCCTCACTGTCCTCTGCCAGCACAGGGCTGGGGCCCTGCGGGGAGTGCACAGGGGCCAGGATGGAGCCGAAGAACAGCGAGCGGAACTGGAAAGACAGCGGAGTGCGCTCGGAGGCTGCTCCCTCCCTCACCCCGCTTCCCGCCTCCACCGCTAGCCCCTACCTTCTTGGGTGGGGGAGTCCCAGGCACTGTGCTGGGCTCAGCCTCCTCTTCCTCCTCTGAGTGGGGGCTGGGGCTGCGGGGGCGCCGGGGCCCTGGTGAAAGGGGAATGGAGGGCAGTGCCCGGGAGCCCTCACTGCCTACAGTGGTTTCCATGGCGATCATGTAAGAGTCAATGTCATCACCGGCAAAGTCATCCAGGTGGGGTGTGCTGCAGGCAGAAACAGCGCCAGTGAGGAACCAGGAGGGGTGGGCATGGAGACAGGGCCTCACCTTGGAGGGCTCAGGGAGGCTTTGGGGCCTGGAAACTGCTGGTGAGCTCCTGGTTTTGTTGCTCCCCGTTTGGTTGGAGAGGAGGCAGCAGGGGTTAAGTGGAGGCTTCTGGGGGGGGCGCCTGCAATCCCTTTGATCAGATTTCAGGTAGGGGCTTGAGGGAGGCATCCTGGGGGCTAGTGTAGCTCGGCTGGGGGAGGGGAGCCCAAGCCCCCACCTGCCCAGGGGACAGGAGCTGGACAGCACTGGAGCCCAGGGACAAGCCGGGCGGGGGGCCAGACCCCACTTCCTCTGCTTCAACTCTGCTGGGCCCATCCTCCCCAGCCCACCTGCCCCTCCAGCCACCTGCTTCCCCCACCCCAGGCAGCTCCCTGAGCAGCCTTTCCCTCCCTGATGGGAGGTGGCTCGGAGGGGAGGCCTCAGCCAGAGAAGGAAGCCAGCAGGGCCGCGGGGAGCTTCCCTGGGTGGGAGGGGCCTCCAGTACAGTACAAGAAGGCTGAGGCCGCAGCTTTGGAAGCTGTGAGCACTGTAGGAGCTGGGCCGACAGGAAGAGAGGAAGAGAGAGGGGGTGTGTGTGTGTGTTGGGGGAGGTGCAGAAGCTGGAAGCTGCAGTTCCAGGTGGGGGGGGCGCACACAGATTGGGGAGCGGAGGAGTAGAGGAGCAGGGGCCCTTACCTGTCGGCCTGGGGCTGGGGCGCCGCCTGCCGGCGCTCTGGGGAGCCTAAGTCCTGGGAGTGAGGGTTGGTCTCTGAGAGTGTGGCCAAGACAAAGTGGCCATCCAGCAGGGAGTCCTTGACAGTGAAGATGGCCGGCCTGGGCAGGGACGGGAGCACTGAGCTAGGTCATCCCACACAATCCGGGGGATGCCCCCCACCCCCCCCCAGGCTGGGGATTACCTGCCCGGAGCATCAAAGTGAATGCTGAGATCCAAGCTGTTTGACTCTGCGAAGTTCACCAATCCCTGGGAAGGAAGAGGCAGAGCAGTGAGGCCCTGGGCTGGGCAGGGAGGACAGGCTGGTGAGCACGTGGGGAGAGCCTCACCCGGAACTCCTTGAGGCAGAAAGTGATGGCCACCCCTTCCTGGGCCTGCAGCTGCTGGAAATCCTCCTCCCCGATGCTCATCTCTGTCACCATGGCTTTGACAGTGCTGTCTGTGGGGGCAGGAACAAGAGGAACCTAGACCCCGGGCCCCCCCGGCCCTCACCCACTCCCAGCTCCACTGTCTCTGTCCCAGGCCCCTCACCTGCCTCCTCCTCCTGATAGCTTCGCAGGATGACCCTGTGGCCACGGCCAATGCCCAGCGACACTTCGGCCAGCGCGGGGGGGAAGGGCAGGACAGCCTCCCCCAGGACCCTGTGAGAAAGACAGAGAGTCACACCCAGTGCTCATCTCTGCCCAGGAGCTTTGCTCTCAAGACCTGAGGTAGGGTGGTGACACGCACATGTGTGTACAGGCCTAGCGTGCCCTGGGAAGGAGAGGATGGGATGAGCAGGACACTGTCCCTACTCTGTCAAAAGTTCCCAAAGCGTGGGGGGACAAGGGAAGGGACAGATGAACAGAGTCCAGAGAAGGCAGCAGGGAGGTTGGGCAGGTGGCACCCGGCCACGCAGAGGGTCCTGAAGAGAGACACCACACATGCCATCCCTACAGACCTGGCCTTCAGAAAGAGTCCTTAAATCCTTGTCTTCTAAGGACACACATTGCTGTATGGATGAAATAACATCTGGAATTTGCCTCAAGCTCACTGGGGATAGGAGCTGGCCTCTGCTTTCGTATGTATGTGAACTTGTCCATAAAAAGAAACAATTGCTCATTTAAAAAAAAGAGAAAGAAATAGCCTCCGAATGCAGACCAGAGGGGTCCTGGGCAGGGCCAGTTCACCAGAACCTGGGGAAACAGGTGTCGGGACCCCAAGAGACCTTCAGTCACCACAAGAAATGAATGGACTTCAGGCTGCCTGAATGCAAGCGGTGTCTGCATGGGACAGGGAGAGCCACCAGGACCACTGAAGTGTCCCACTTCCCTGGCCCCAGGCAGCCCTCGGCACTCTGACCACCCAGTATGGCTCAGGCAGTCCTCCTGGACCACACCTCCCTGCCGACCTCCTGCCCTGTCCTCAAGGCTAGATCCCAGGCAGTTAGAAAGAGAGGCTGCCTTTGAACGGAAAACACCTCTACAAGGATGGCCTGGTCAGAGGAGAGTTTTGAACCTCTGAGCCACAAAGTTAAGGACAGACCTTCATGGCTACCCAGGCCAGACCAGAGATTTGACACCAGACAGAGGTGTGCTTTCAAGAGGAGGAATCAGGTTGGGTCTGAGTGGCTGGAAAGCCAAGCCGGACCACTGGCAGGGAGAACACAGGCTCCTAGAGAATGTGAGGAGATGGAGCAGGGCGCCTGTCCCTCCACGCCACCCTCTGCCTTTAAAGGGCCACGACCTGAAAGTATGCTGGCTGTGTAAGGTCTTTGAGGGTTTTTTTTTTTTTGGTAGGGAAGATGGAGAAGGTGGCTTCTTAAGTTGACCCTTGAGGCCCCAAAGAAGAAGAAAAAACACCTTGGGCTGAGCCTGTGGCAGGGGCGGGCTCACCGTGCTGGGGCGCGGAGCATGTGGGGACACGAAGCTAGGTCGAAGATGGCTTGCAGGGACTCGCAGTCCTGGAAGGACAGGTTGTGAGTCTTCCTCACCCCTGGATGGGCAGACAGGTCTCAGTGGGCCTCGCCAATCTGCCCCCACCCAGGGCCCTTTTGGTCAGTGTCCACTCACCATACTTGTAGAGCAGCTGGACCACCAAGTGACTGCTCCTGCCATTCAGGGAGATGCAGCACTTTTCCACAGTCTTCTCCAGCAGTGTGGGTGAGCGGAAGATGGACAGGAAGGACTGGGTGGACAGGAAGACACCAGTCGGGCACTGCGGCTCCATGAACAGCTCTCCCGTTCCATGTAGGTCCTGACCCATCACCAGCCCAGCACGTAACACAGAGAGGGACACCCCCGGCAGGCAGGACCTGCACACTCCCAGGCTTGTTCACGCTGTTCCCTCTGCCTGGAATGCCTTGAAAGACCTTCCCTCTCTTGCCAACTAGAATATCACCACCCTCTAGTGTCCCCTCGGTGGAGGTCTCTACTGTGTCCCCCACTGCATTTGCAGGGGACTGCTCCTGCAAATGTCTCTCTCCCTGGTTAGCAACCACTCCCTGGTTAGCAACCATGGAGCCCAGAGAAGACAGCACAGCTGGCAGAGCCTCCTGGGGCCGGGCAGTGCTAGGGCTGAGGGAAGGCCTCACCTTCATCAGGATCTTACAGCGAAACAGGTCCTGACCAGGGGTGGTCGCCTGGTACTGCTGGAAGAAGAGGGGGGCAAAGAGAAAGCAGGCATAGGCGGAGCGGGAGGAGTTCACGGTCCGGAGGGAGAGCTGGGCAGCGGAAAGCAGGAAGAGGGACGTGGGCAGGGGTCAGCGACACCTGCCCTAACGTCCTCCCTCTCCGCCATAACCTGTTGAAACCCCCGTCCTGGCCGTCGCAGCAACTTTCCCATGAAGCCTTCAGAGGGGGCCTCAGCACTGCTCCCACGGGAAGGGTCGCACAGCCCGCCCTCCCCCATCCCCCTCGGTTATCTCTAAGTCGTCAGCCCCTGCCCAGGGACGGCAACGCCCCTCAGTTCACACACCGGCCGGGGAAGACGACAAGGCCCGAGCTGATGCCCCAGCCACTGGAGAGGAAACAAACTCAGCAGACAGATCTGCCCACGGCCATCCTGCCTGGCGTGGGCGACACTGGAGTCCAGGCTCCCGGCTCGCGGCTGGAATCCCACCCCCGCCCCATGCCGGCCCCTCACCCCGTCCTCCGAGGGTTCCAGGTACAGCTCGTCTCCGATGCGGGACAGGAGTGGACGGGCCTTCCCGAGCACTGCGCGGAGAGCAGACCCGGGTCAGGCCGGCGCCTCGGGCCGGTTCACGTGCCCCCGCCGCCGGGCCGCCCCGACTCACCCTTCACGTTGCCGCCCGTGACCAG
>NW_007075119.1:15062-21124 GCF_000164805.1 Carlito syrichta
GCGCCGGCTCCGCCCCGGGCCCCTGTCACGTGACCCGGAAGCCTCCTGCTTCCCCTCGCGCTGCCTGCCGGCGCTTGGCCTTCCGCGCCCTTGGGGAGCGGGGCCGCGCCCCGGAACTTGGGGAGCCGAGAGGACGCAGCTCCGGGGCACGAGGTGCCTGGTGGGGGCGAGCCCTGCTGGGTCGCTTAGTACAGATTTCCTGGGCGTCTGTCGGGGGGACATAGGTCAAGGCGAGATCGTGGCTCCCAGTCTGGCCGGGGACTGGACGCGGGCAGCAATCGGGAAGTTAAAGCGACTTGCAGGCGCAGGGAGCGGGAGGAGGCTGTGCTTCTAACATCGAGGATCCCTTACGGAGCCTCGTTGATCCATGGAGACAGAAGACTCTCTGGAAGAAACGGGCAGCAGGGTGTTCCTGGCAGAAGGAGGGGCGAGAGAAAAGACTCGCGGGGCGGGCTCTGCCCCTCGAGATGGGGATGAGTCTGCGAGCTCAGGGAGGGCGGGGGCTGCCCGAGGATGAGGGGAGGCGCTGGGAACGTTTGAAGGGGAGATCGTGATTTGTGCATTTTATTTTATTTTATTTTTGAGTTAGAGTCTCACTCTGTCACTCAGGCTGGAGTGCACTGGCACGCTCACGGCCACTGCAGCCTTGACCTGCTAGACTCAGGTGGTCCTTCCGCCACAACCTTCCAAGTAGCTGGCACTACAGGCACCGTGCCACCATCTGGCTAATTTTTTGATTTATTGTAGAGATGAGGTCTCACCGAGTTGCCTGGGTGGGTCTCGAACCCTTGGGCTCAGGCAATCCACTCGCCTCGGCCTCCCAAAGTGCTGGGATTACAGGCTGAGCTACTGAGCCCGGCCTTTATTTATTTTTTTGGTAGAGATGAGGTCTCACTGAGTTGCCTGGGCTGGTCTTGAACCCGTGGGCTCAGGCAGTTCTCTCACCTTGGCCTCCCAAAGTGCTGGGATTATAGGCTTGAGCCACTGAAGGCAGCCGGTTGTGTTCATTTTTAATAACCCCAGTCTTGCCCGGGGTCAGACACCCACGTGGGGAAAGTGGGAGGGGCTTTCTGGCCCCTAGATCTCAGAAGTACCAAGGTTTTGTCCCTCTGTGAAGGGCCCAGGGCATCCCTGGGCTCCTATAGGGCCCGCCCGTGCAGTGGCCCTCTCTCTGGTCCTGTCAGTAGTGCAGACATATTTGTCCCTGAGCCCCTTGTCCTCCAACCTCAAAAAAGTTTTTATGAGCTGGGCACAGTGGCTCAAGCCTGTAATCCCAGCACTTTGGGACGCCAAGGCGAGAGGATTGCCTGATCTCAGGGGTTCGAGACCAGCCTGGGCAACTTGGCGAGACCTCATCTCTACAATAAATCAAAAATTAGCCAGGCGTGGTAGCGCACGCCTGTAGTTCCAGCTACTCGGAAGGCTGAGGCGGAAGGATTGCCAGAGCCCAGCAGGTCGAGGCTGCAGTGGCTGGGAGCGGCCACTGTACTCCAGTCTGGGTGACAAAGTGAGACACCAACTCAAAAAAAAATAGCCTCGGTGTCACAGTCTCTGTTTTTCTGCAAAAATCCCAGGTCTCTACAATAAATAAAAAATTAGCCAGACATGGTAGCACACACCTGTGGTTCTGGCCACTTGGAAGGCTGAAGTGGAAGGATTGCCAGAGCCCAGTGGGTCGACACTGAGGTGGCCGTGAGTGTGGCCCTCCAGCCTGGGTGACAGAGTGAGACTCCAACTAAAAAATAAATAATTACCCAGGTGTGATGGTGCCTGCCTGTAGTTCTGGCTACTTGGAAGACTGAGGTGGAAGGATCGTCTGAGTCCAGCAGGTCGAGGCTGCAGTGGCTGTGATCATGCCACTGCACTCCAGCCTGGCTGACAAAGTGAGGCTTCCACTCAAAAAAATAATGTTTTTTATGGCTACATAATACTTGTACCTATTTAGTGGTGCATGTGATATTTTGATACATGCGTACACTTTTTTTCCTCTTCTTCTCCATCAGCAACATTTGTTCCTTCCCTCGAGGCCTGGGGAAGGAGATGGTCCTTCCCTTTCCCCTCGCAGAGCAATCAGTGTAAATAGTATGGCCTCTTCCAAGGCATTTAGCTGGTAACCTGGGAGTCATCCGTTGACACTACCCTCTCCCTCACCTCAGGACAATCCTTCAGCAGATCCTGGTCTTCTGCCTCCCAAATACATGGCAACTTTGTCCTCCCCTTCGTCCACACAGCCGGTGGCTTGGGCCACCTCCGTCCTGTCCCCTCCAGTCCACTCTCCATACAGTAGCAAATTGACCTTCCTGAAACGTCTATCGTGTCATGCCTGGCCCTTGTTTACACCCTCCAGTGGTTGCCATAAAATCCAAATTCTACTCCCAACCTGCAGAAGCTGACCCCACCCATCTTCACCCGTTTCTGCCTCTTTTTTTTTTTTTTTTTTAAGAGTTGGAGTCTCACTCTGTCACCCAGACTGGAGTGCAGTGGCCGCTCCCGGCCACCGCAGCCTCGATCTGCTGGGCTCTGGCGATCCTTCCGCCTCAGCCTTCCAAGTAGCTGGAACTACAGGCGCGTGCTACCACGCCCAGCTCATTTTAATTTATTGTAGAGATGAGGTCTCGCCAAGTTGCCCAGGCGGGTCTCGAACCCACAGGCTCAGGCAATTCACTCATCTCAGCCTCCCAAAGGCGCGGGATTACAGGCTGAGCCACCGAGCCGCCTGTCTCCGCCTCTTGGTTACGTGCACAGCCCTGATGGCCCAGAGCACCTCTTCTTCCTCCTGGGTCCTTTGCACGTGTTGTTACCACCACTTAGCATGGTCTTACCCCTTCTCACATGGTGACTTTTCTCTTCCTCCAGGATCAGCTCGGTCTCCTCTGCACCCATGCCTAGTCTCTGACCAGGCCCCGTTTTGGCCACGGCATTTAGCACAACTCATATGATGCACACATGTATTTATTTATATAACATCTGTCTTCCCCACTAGTGTGTCAGCCTCATGGGGGCAGGAGCCCTTTCTGTTTCATTTGCGGCTGTATGAATCTCACACAGGGTCCGGCCCTTAGCATATGATCAATAAATAGGTGTTAAAAGCTGGGTTGTGGTGGCTCACACCTGTAATCCCAAAACTTTAGGAGGCTGAGGTGGGAGGATCGCTTGAAGCCAGGAGTTGGAGACCAGCCTGGGCAACATAGTGAGACCCTACCGCTACAAAAAAAAAAAATTAGCCAGGTGTGGTGACATGCACCTGTAGTCCTGGCTTCTTGGGAGGCTGAGGTGGAAGGGTCCCTTGAGCCCAAGAGTTCGAGGCTGCAGTGAGTCATGATTCACAACTGCACTCCAGACTGGGTGACAGAGTGAGACCCTGTCTCTGAAATAAAAATGTGTGAACGAAAGAAAGCTAGGCTGCCTCTAAGTCACTGTGAGCACAGTGCTGTCATGAGAGAAACAAGTCCAGCCCCCTGCCCAGAGTCTCATATTTCCTTGTGTGACAGCTCTCTCTGTCAGAAAAACAGCATCAGCTGTTGGCTTTCCTGCCCTTTGCTCTCCTCTGATTTCCAAAGTGCTGGGATTATAGGCGTGAGCCACTGTGCCCGGCCTTCTGCAATCTTTAAAATAAAATAAGCTGGGCTCGGTGACTCAGCCTGTAATCCCACGTCTTTGGGAGGCTGAGGTGAGTGAATTGCCTGAGCCCGCGGGTTCGAGACCCGCCTGGGCAACTTGGCGAGACCTCATCTCTACAATAAATCAAAATGAGCTGGGCGTGGTAGCGCGCGCCTGTAGTTCCAGCTACTCGGAAGGCTGGGGCGGGAGGATCGCCGGAGCCCAGCAGGTCGAGGCTGTGGTGACTGGGAGCGGCCACTGCACTCCAGTCTGGACACAGTGAGACTCCAACTCAAAAAAATAAAATAAAATAATTATGTTGGGGCCAGGGTCGGTGGCTCAGCCTATAATCCCAGCACTTTGGGAGGCCGAGGCGAGAGGATTTCCTGAGCCCACAGGTTTGAGACCCACCCGAGCAACTTGGTGAGACCTCGTCTCTATGATTAATCAAAAATTAGCCGGGCGTGGTAATGCGCCTGTAGTTCCGGCTACTTGGAAGGCTGAGGGCGAAGGATCGCTGGAGCCCAACAGGTCGAGGCTGCGGTGGCCGGGAGTGTGCCACTGCCCTCCAGCCTGGGTGACAGAGTGAGACTCCGACTCAAAAAACTAAAATAATCATGTCGGAAATCTCTCCCTTCCACCACCACTCCTCACCCAACTCGTTAGGTGTGAAGTTGCAGGAAGGCCAGAGCTCGAGACCTCGGTGCTCAGTAACTCGTTCATTCAAAGTATGATGAGGGCAAGGACAGCCAAGTGAGGAGTCCCTGCTCCCCAGGGCTTCCACCCTGGTAGATAGAGGCAATGGCGTAACCAGGTCTGTCACACGGTGTGCTAGGAGGAGGTGGGTCTTATGGGAAGTGGAGGCCCAGAGAGGGAGCAGAGTGTTTGGGGGAAGAAGGTCTTCCATTCTGAACAGCATGACCAGGTTGGCCTCTCGGAAAAAATTGCATTCCAGCCAAAACATGACAAAGGTGAGGGTTACTGGGGAAGAGCATTCCAAGTAGAGGGACTGGCCAATGCTAAGACTCTGAGCACAAGTTGGCCTGGGCGGTTTGAGGAACTGTACCCTCTGTAGAGTCAGGGCTCTTGAGCTGGGGAGGGGCCACAGTCTAGCGGGGGGTGGCTGACATGGTCAAAGGACCACCAAAGTGAATACGAAATGATACCTTTGAGAAGGATCAGGAATGATGGTGACATGGGTTATGGGAGCATGTCATCAGGTAGACCCGGTCAGGGGCATGAGGGAGGGCTTCCTGGAGGAAGGAACAGTGTGAGGGAGGTGAGGTGTGGCGTACAAGCTGACCAGAAAAGTGCATTCGCTGAGGAGCCACTGGTGAGGACGGTTTGCAGGCTCCGCTGTCTCACCACGGGATGTCCCACACAGCTCTTCCCAGACAGGAGCACGGGCAGATGAGCACATGAATACCTGGTGGGCGTTTTGCCAGACTAGGATGACTAAAAGGCAGAAGGGAAGAGGGGTTAAGGGCTTGGGAGTTCACTCCGGCTTGCTCTAGCCTGTGTACACGCAGAGAACGGTATTCGTGTGGTTACTCTGGGGTAACCAAGCGGACAGGGTGGCTCTGAGCTGATGGGACTCCAGGCTGGCAGGTCACCGTCTGGCCTGCTCGTCATGAGTTTGGGGCGCTCTGGGTGCTCCCAGCCAGCCCTCCCCACCCCCTGACACCCTGCTAAGCTCTGCCCGTGACTTTCTTGTTCTCTGGCATTTCTCCCAGCAATCTGAACGATGTTTGGCATCAGTAGTGGTTTAATAAGTTCCTACTGAATGATTGAAGAGTTCAGGACTCAGAGAGGTGACAGGACTTGAACCAGGACTGTCTGCTGAAGTCGAGGATGGGCTCTAGGGCTCTGAATCCTGGCTCCATCATGTCACCAGTTGCAAGACTCAGTTTCCTACTCTGTAAATGGGGCTGTCATGAGGGGTATCTTCATTAATGTTGGTGAAGCGCCTAGGATCTACCGTTGGTATTGCTGTAGCTATGACATCTGTGTCCTGCCCCCTCCGTCTGTGGGGTGTATCCTCACAGTATCCCACGGTCACCAATGGAGACCAAACAAACATCCACTTGGACGAAGCCAAGGCAAATCCAGAAGAAAAGTCTCCCCAAAGAAATATTATGAGCCAGGCGCAGTGGCTCATGCCTGTCATCCCAACACTTTGGGAGGCTGAGGCAGGAGGATTGCTGGAGGCCAGGGATTCAAGACTAGACTGGACAATGCAGCAAGACTCCATCTCTGCCAAAAAAAACAATTTAAGAAATTAGTTGGAAGCCGGGCTCGGTGGCTCAGCCTGTAATCCTGCGCCTTTGGGAGGCTGAGGTGAGTGGATTGCCTGAGCCCGCGGGTTCGAGACCCGCCTGGGCAGCGAGACCTCATCTCTACAATAAATCAAAAAATCAGCCGGGCGTGGTAGCGCATGCCTGTAATTCCGGCTACTCGGAAGG
>NW_007075119.1:21144-26468 GCF_000164805.1 Carlito syrichta
GGCATGGTAGCACACACCTGTAGTCCCAGCTAGTAAGGAGGCTGAGGTGGAAGGATCACCTGAGCCTAGGAAGTCAAGGCTGCAGTGAACCGAGATCATGCCACTGCACTCCAGCCTTGAGTGGGACCCCAATTTAAAAAAAAAAAAAATGCGGAGAAAAGGCCTGGAGTCCAGAAACTGGAAACTATCCAGAGGGCCCTGGAGTAGAGGCAGAGTCAGCCCAGGGGAGAGGCTGCCACTGCCTCCAGCTACCCCATGCACTGGCCCCACGATTCCAGGCCCTCCGTGTCCTCTGCCTCTCGAGGGGAATGAGAGACCTTGCCACCCTCGAAAGCTGCCGGAGGCTGGTGCGAGACCCCGATGCCTCCACACTGCCAGGCACCGCGCACAAATGAGGGACCGGGTCTTTCCCATCTGTGTGGCTGGCGGTGGAGCGGGGACGGGAGGAATGTTTTAAACCCACAGTGGGGATGGGAAGGGGAAGCTCAGGCTTGTTCTCCACAACCTGGCACGCTAGAGTTACAGGGCCCCCTCGGAGCGCAAGTGAGGTAAGTTCAGGACGAATCAAAGGCAGCGCGCTTCACCCAGCAGGGGAGGACGCCGATGGAACTCATTACCCCAAGATGTGGTCTCGGCTAGAAAACAGAAATAGCTTCACAAAAGGTTTCGATAAATCCGGGGATCAGCTCCCTTCACAGGTTAGAAGGGGAAGGAGGCTGTTTCCCGTGCCCCAGGGAAGGCATCAGGGCGGCGATCTGGACTCCCTAAGGCCACCCCTTTGCGCCCCTGTTAGAGGCAGGCTTCTGGCTGCCTGGACCCCAGGAGGCAATGCTCCTGGCCAGGCTGTCCCCTATGGGACCAGCAGAGGGAGACAGACACCGTGTCCAGTCCCAGCTCCTGGAGCAGCGACCAGGCTGACCAGCCCTGGGGAGGGTCCGGCAGGCCCTCTGTGGGTGCCAGCTTCGGGCCGTGTTGTGCGGGGAGGGAGGGTGCAGATGGCATCTTTCCTAGATGAGATGGGCTTTCTCCAGGGGATGTGGGGGTGGGAAGGAGATTGCAGGGAACTAGGGGCAGGGTGCATAGGGGGCTATTCATTAAGAGCAGAGCAAAGCCAGGCACGGTGGCTCACGCCTGTCATCCCAGCACTTTGGGAGGCTGAGGTGAGAGGATTGCCTGAGCCCAGGGTTCGAGACCAGCTTGGGCAACTTGGTGAGACCTCGTTTCTACAATAAATCAAAAAAATTAGCCAGACATGGTGGCGCACACCTATAGTTCCATTTTTGGAAGGCTGAGGCAGAAGGATCGCTGAAGCCCAGCAGATCAAGGTCAAGGCTGTGGTGGCCGTGAGTGTGCCACAGCACTCCACTCCAGCCCGGGTGACAGTGAGACTCCGGTTTAAAAAAAAAAAAAAAAAAAAAAAAGAGCAGGATAGCTCAGGAGCCAGGCTGCCTGCCTGTGTGACCTTGGGCAAGTGCCATAACCCCGTGCCTCACTTTCCCCATGGTAGAATGCCAACTACAGCAGCACATGCCTCAGGTGGGCTACGTGAGACTGAGTGCAGCATTCAGAGGCTTCACTGCAGTGCCAGGCAAGCGCTCAGTGCACAGGGGTGACGTCCTTCACGGATGAGGAGGCCGGCAGTCTCTGGTCTCCTTAGGCCTCTGCGGCCTGCAAACCCTCTCACTTCGTGATCTCACCTGAGCCTCGCCACCACCCCGGACAGCTGGCGAGGCGAGGAGGTTCCCTTGTAAGTGGCAGATCTGCGCGGGCTCCTTGACACTGAGGAATCCAGGGATCTTTCTCAAGTTCCCGACCGTGCTGAAGGCTGGAGAGGCCTGTTCCAGGTGCCCTGGTCTACGCCGAGCCTCCTGGCGAGCTACCCACATCTCCGACTGGCACTGAAGTCTTGCCCTCTGGCCCACCCCAAGGCCCTGGCAGGGAGGCTGTGTGTCTTTCTAGGTCTACACTGTTCAGCACTGCATATCTAGCAGGGGCTTTGGAAGCTCTGGGGAGATGATGAGTCCACAGATCTAAACACTAGCTCCTCCCAAGCCCCGTCCTGGTTCCGGGCTGGGTGTGGCCGGCCTCTTTTCGCCACTCAGAGTCTCCCTGTCCCCTTGTGAGATCTTCCCTGCACCTCCTCCCTCTTCTGACCTCTCCTTTCTCTGTGCCACTGACCTTTGTATATCCTTGTATATCTTCTTTTTTTTTTTTGAGTTGGAGTCTCACTCTGTTGCCCAGGCTGGAGTGCAGTGGCATGCTCCCGGCCACCGCAGCCTCAACCTGCTGGGCTCCAGCGATCCTTCCGTCTCAGCCTTCCATGTAGCCAGAACTACAGGCATGTGCTACCACACCCGGCTAATTTTTGACTTATTGTAGAGATGAGGTCTCACCGAGTTGCCCCGGCGGGTCTCGAACCTGCGGGCTCAGGCAATCCACTCGCCTCGACCTCCCAAAGTGCTGGGATTGATTACAGGCTGAGCCACTGAGCCTGGCCTGTATATCCTCTTAAGTGCCTGTTTCATTGAACAAGTTTGGCAAGGGTTGAAGGCTGAAACCCTGTTAAGGACCCCAGGGTGGGTCTCAGAGAGCTGCCTGTGAGTGTGGAAAGTGGGTGAGCTTGTCACCAACCCACACCATCCATGTCTGCTAGACTCCCTGCAAGCCCAGCGTGGGGCTGACGCACGTAGGCGGCTTCCCTCCATCCCTTCTGAGCTGACTGCACCATGAGAGTCTCCCCTTCCCACCTCCAGCCCACAGGGGTCCTGTAAGACTGCCAGCTGGGATACAGAGTCCAGTCCCCAGGAGCGGCTTCTTGCAAGGGGAGAGATGAGACGCATCCTCAGACAGCACGTGGAGCACAAGGCAGAGAGCTGCAAAGGCCCTGGGAGTCATGCCTCACTGTGCCCTGCGGTAGGAAGCGGAGTGAGGTAGCCAGGGCCTGGCTTTGGGCAGAAGGCAGAACAGAGAGGGCTTCCGTGCGTAGCCATGAGGGGCTGGCAGGGGCAGGTGTGTTCTAGATGGAGGGGACACTGCTGACACAGAGGGAGCGGGCATGGGGCAGGTAACAATGGTGAACACTCTCGAATGCTCCCACGCGCCAGCGATTGACCCGCATTCACTTGCGTCCCTTATCCCGAAGAAGGTACCTGGATCATCATCCCTGCTTTATGGAGGAGAGACAGAGGCACGGAGGGCTGGTGACTTGGCTGAGGTCACCCTGCTGGTGGACGCAGAGCGGGCACACTCCCAGGGTGCTGGGATGGCAGGCACAGGAGGTGGGCCTTCCCATCGCTGCATCACCGGGATGGCTCCAGGGAAGGTGCTGTCCATTCTCTGACCCCGGGGCCCCTGAGCAGTCCAGACAGTCTGGAGAAAGCGGGGAGACGCCCCAAGGGGAGTGGATGGAGGGGGGAGGGGAGAGCTTGGGAGGAGCCGGCAGTGACTCAGCAGGGCAGGATAGGATCTTCCAGCCCAGGGAGAGGTAACCCCACTGCTCTGCCAGGGGAGTCACAGAGCCTGCGGCATGGGTTGGCCAGGGCAGTGGAACATCCTGGGAGGACGGCGGGGAAAGCTCCTGGCGGGCAAGGGAGGAGACCAGCACCTGGGGGTGCCCCTTCTGCCCTGCCTCTTCACACACCCGTCGCCCAGACGTCCTGGCAGGTGGGGAGACAGAGCCCGGGCAGGGCAGGGCAGGGAGAGGCGGGCAGCAGGACCTGTTCCTCTCAGCGCCTCTGTGGCTTCATGGGGAAGCAGGGGGTGTGGGGGTGTCCTTTGGGAAGCCTGGGCTGGGTCAGGTGTGGGTGGGGGACCCAGGGCGGGGCAGAGCCTGTGCCCCGGGGTTTCCGCTGACATCAGGGCCAGCTCAGGGTGAGGCCGGGCCCTCTGGGCTCCTGCCCACTGGAGGGAAAGGGAAAGTGCATGTGCCCGCACCCACGCGCACTGCTACCTTGCCTTCCTGTCTTGCCCTTGGCACCCCTGGCCATGCCTGCACGTGCACACTGGAGGGTCACACGTGGTGATGGAAAGGTGGTGCTTCTCCTAGGATGCAGAATCCCAGGGACGTCCAGGCCACAGCGGGCCCTCTGGAAGGCGGGGGAGCCCTGGCCCTGTTCTGCTGGGGGACGGCTACCTCACTCCAGTTTAACGCTCATTCTGTGATTCCAAACTCCCTGCTAACAAAATCCAGAACTCTAGGTGAGCCCTCCAGTGCTCACACATCAGCGGCCGGCATGGTGGGCGCAGGAGAACCCAGGTGTCCCTCTGCTCCAGGCACCGGGGACTATGTCCCAAGGAACATTTGGGTGTCGTGAAGGGATCAGCTGTGCCCAGGCTGGACGCCCCACAGCCAGGAGCCACTCAGTCAGGTCCTGCTAGAGCTGATGTCTGCTCCCAGTACCCTCCTCCTCTCTAGGGTCCCCACCCCCCAGGCTCACACCTGCATGGTGTCCTTAAAAGGGCACGTCACTGGCCAGGTTCGGTGGCTCAGCCTGTAATCCCAGCACTTTGGGAGGCCAAGGCGAGTGGATTGCCTGAGCCCGTGGGTCCGAGACCCGCCCGGGCAACTTGGCAAGACCTCATCTCTACAATAAATCAAAAAAAGTAGCAGGGCGTGGTAGTGCACACCTGTAGTTCCGGCTACTTGGAAGGCTGATGGGGAAGGATCACTGGAGCCCAGCAGAGCGAGGCTGCGGTGGCCGGGAGTGGCCACTGCACTCCAGGCTGGGCGACAGAGTAAGACTCCAACTCAAAAAAAAAAAAAAAACAAAAACAAAGGGCATGTCACTGACGTCATACACTGCTGGGTTCCAGTCCTGATTCTATCACTGACAGGCTTGTGTGATCTGGGACAAGCAACTCCATCTTACCAAGGCTCAGTCTCCCCACGTATATATGGGGGAAATGATGGCTCCTATCTCAGAGTCATTGTCAAGATGAAATGGCACTTGGAAAGCCTTAGCTCTGTGCCCAACAGGGGAAGAGTTCAATGCCTTTAAACATCAGCAGGTGCTTAAGTAAAGTCAATGTCAGTGAGAAACCCCCGTGTCGCAGTAGGTGACAGTGACCTGCTGACAACCAGGTCAGCCTCCACTCGTCCACCCGTGGCCCCTTGAGGTTCCTCTCTGTCCCCAGCACCCAGCATGGAGGAGGCACTCAGGAAAGGTTTGGTGAACAAATGAATGAATTAATATCTTTACCTTGGTGGACTTTCCCAGTGCCACGTTCCTGCTCACCTGTCAGGAGGAACCAGACTAGAAGCGTCCCAAGTTCAGGAATCCAGACACTCGGTGGCCAGGGCCCCTTCAGTGCTAATTCTTTTTTTT
>NW_007075119.1:26935-27764 GCF_000164805.1 Carlito syrichta
CTTCCACCCCCCCAACACTCTGAGCCCTGACTCTCCCTCTACCACCTGTGGCTGATCCAGATGGCTGGATGAGCAGCGCCAGACTGTGAGCTCTGGAAGGCAAGGGCGCCTTTTCCTGGTCCTCTCTGTCCTTTATGGGACCTGGCAGGGGTGAAGAAGCTGCCCGCACGATGTGCCAGGGGGCAGAGGGAGCAGTTCTCTCCTTGAGGACCCTCGGCTGGAGCGAGGGGGACCTCTACCCTCCCACCAGCAATCCCAGGCTGTCAGCGCTGGAAGGGCCCTAGGCAGACTCAATTCCGACAGCCACAGCGAGCAGGCGCTTTCCTGAGGTCCCCCAGCTGGAAGGCAGAGGGCAGCCACCTGCCCTTGCATCCCACAGAAGCCCTGGAGGGCTGCTCCCACCCCGCCTGTCCTTTCCTCCTCCTTCCCCAAATTCCAGCAGCCGACCCCCCCCATTCAGGGATTTGGCAGAATAAAGGTACAGTCTTCCTTCCAGCCCCTACCCCAACCCACCTGGCAGCTCCTGGCCTGCCTGCTGCCTTTGCCCAGACATGGCAGAGGGGCACTTGCAGTCTAGGAACAGAGTTGATTTTCCTTTTGGCAGAGCAGAAGGTGGGGAGGGGAGAGGCTCAGCCCCCTCTCGGTGAGGAGAGAGGGCAGGGATGCAACTCCAGACAGGAGGCGGAGGGAGCACTTCCCCAGCGTGTGGGGTCACTCCATCAAGACTCAAGACTCAGGGCCGGGGATGGTGTAAAGGCAGTTGTCCCTGCGCCCACCTGGCCTGGGCTCCTGCCTCGGGGCTGCAGCCCTCAGTGGCTGCACACCGGCG
>NW_007075119.1:28752-29964 GCF_000164805.1 Carlito syrichta
TTTTTCTCCTTGCTTGGGGGGGGGGGAAGGAGAGAGAGAGAGAGAGAAAGAAGGAAAGAAGAAAAAAAATCCCAACAACAAAATCTGTCCCACTCCAGTGAGGTAATTGAAAACAAACTTCTTTCCCCCACCCCCCCCACCTCAGTTCCCGCAGTGCAGAAAAGGGAATAACTGCCCTGGGAACCCAGCACTGGCCATGGCCATGACCGTGGCGGCTGCTCGGACCCACAGGCTGGAGGGGCTGAGGCCGGCCTGGCAGAATGCCCTCCTTTTCCAGGGGCACCGGGCAGGAATGGGGGACAAAGACTCAGAGGCCTCTCCCTGGACCAGCATCACCTTCCAGGTCTGGCCCACCGCCGCCGGCCGGCCTCTCCCCCTCTGAAACAACAAATCAACACCACCAGCAGCAACTTACTACCCGATGACTTTGCTGGTGGTGTGGTCACAGAGCGCCCAAGCCTTGAGGACCAAATGACTGTCCCCGCCAGGAAGCCCACCCAGTGGGGCAGCCACCGGCTCCCTGAGAGCAGCTTCCTGGGCGCCTGTTCTCCCTGGAGCCCTCTGGAGAGGGAGGGAGGGGAAGGAAGGGGACCCCAGGGAAGGTCTAGGCTCACGGGTCCCCAGGTGTCCCGCCAGGCGGTGTCCCGCCAGGCAGCGCCCCAACCCAGGCCTGCGGGAGGGAGGAGGGCCAGCACTCTCCCGCCAAGCCACCCCTGCCCCGCCACCGGAAAAACCCCACGGCCCGAAGCCCCCAAGGCGCACAGTGCCGAGTGCCTTTCTGGGGAAGCAGTTCCCAAAGGGGACGCCGGGTCTGTCCAGCGCCCGGAGTCGGGGCACTCGCTGAGTCACCCGGGAAGCCTCTGGGGTCGAAACTGGTCCGATGCCTCGCGCTGGTTAACGACTCGCGAAGCCCCCACCCGAGTGCGTTCCGCCCGGCCGCCGGGAAGAAGAGCGGGGGACCCGGCGACCTCGAGGCGGAAAGCGCCCGCCGAGTGCCCCCGCCTTCCCCGGGCCGGGCAGCGGGCCGCGGCGCCCGCTGCTCCCCCCAGGGGCGTTGTGAGCTGGTTAGTCACCTGCCCCGGCCCTGGCGCTCGGGAGCTCCGGCCTGGGGAAGCGGGACGGACGGCAGGACAATAGGCAGAGGGGCGGCCGGCCCAGACAAAGGGCGGCAGGAAAAACACCATCACTCGCGTCCAGGCCAGCTCGCTGGCA
>NW_007075120.1:0-673 GCF_000164805.1 Carlito syrichta
CGAGGTCTGGACCCCGTGTCGTCTGGTGACGCACGCCCCGCCCTCCAGTTGAGCAGGGCGTCCGCCTCCACGTCAGCCTTTGCACGCGGGCACGGGTTCGTCTGTATGCGCGAGCTGAGCACCTGCTGTGTGCCCGGCTGGTCAAGCGCTCCGCTTGTTGCTGTGAAAGAGACCGAACCCCTGTGCCCGGGGCGTCTGCCGAACACAGGAGCTGCAGAAGGCACGGGGGACGGGGCTGCGGAGATTCCGTCCTTCCTGCCCCGCTGGCCTGTGCAAGGGCCCACGGGTGGCTGTGGGATGCTGGGTGCCGGCGGGGCTGGCGAGCATCGCTTGGCCCGTGGCTGACGCGCCACCCGGGGACAGGGCTGTCAGAGCAGCAACGGTCTCCCCTGCTCTGTCCCCTGATACCGAGGCTTTCTCGTATCTGCACCCTGAGCTCTCTACCCGGGGCCAGGAAGATTCGTTTGGAATGAAGGTGACATGCGGAGAGGGTGAAGGTTTCAGCGGCACAAAAACTTGCCCAGTGAAAAGGGAATCTCGGCCGCCTCCCCTGGCGCTTCTTGGCCCTTCCAGAGGCCGTCTCTGCACATGCGTGTGCAGAGGCGTGCGTGCCTGTCCTGCTGCGTCCCACATCCCTGACCACCCGCTTCTGCCTGCAGGTCTCGGTGCTGAT
>NW_007075121.1:0-514 GCF_000164805.1 Carlito syrichta
GTATACCTAACCCTTAACTGTATCCCAAAATATCATAAAACATATTGATTATAAAAAAAAGAAAGATGGATTTGATGTATGCTATAGAACTTCAGAGAGCAAAAATAGATGGACAACTCTGAGATAAACCTCACAGAACTCTAAGAAAAAAAAATTATAAACATCCAAGCTGTCCAACAATGAAATAGACTGCCTTTGTGGCAAGAAATTCCATGATCTGAAAATGCTTAAGTATAGGTATAATAAAGAATACTGTACAGATGTTCCTGCCATTGGTCTTGAAGAATTCAGTGGTTCCTTCCAACTCTAAACAGTATGAGATGAAGTGAAATAATATTACCAAACTAAATAAATAAGTTTTACTCTTTGTGTATGTGTGTGTGTGTGTGTGTGTATACAGTTGGCCTTTGAACAACACAAGAGTTAGGGGTGCTGACATCCACCATGCAGAGTCGAAAATCTGCATGTAACTTTTGACTCCCCTAGAACTTAACTACTAATAGCCTGTTGACTG
>NW_007075122.1:0-437 GCF_000164805.1 Carlito syrichta
ATCCCAGCACTTTGGGAGGTGGAGGCGAGAGGATTGCCTGAGTCCAGGGGTTTGAGATCAACCTGGGCAAATTGGCAAGCCCTTGTCTCTACAATAAATAAAAAATTAGCTGGGTGTGGTGGCATGTGCCTGCAGAAGCTACATGGAAGGATGAGGCAGAAGGATCACCTGAATCCAGAAGGTCGAGGCTGCGATGGCTGTGAGCATGTCACTGCACTCCAGCCTGGGCAACAGAGTGAGACTCCTACTCAAAAAAACAACAACAACAAAAATTCAAGGTCAGGCAGAGTGGCACATGCCTATAGTCCCAGTTACTCCAGAGACTGAGTGAGAGTATCCCTTGAGACCAGAAATTGGAGGCTGCAGTGAGCTGCAATTGTGCCACTGCAGTCCGGCTCAGGCAGCAGAATGAGACTCTAACTAAAAAAAAAAAAAAA
>NW_007075123.1:0-665 GCF_000164805.1 Carlito syrichta
CAATTCCATTCCTCTCCATTCCATTCCTCTCCATACCATTCCTCAGAATTCTTCTCCATTATATTCCAGTCCATTACATTCCATTCTGTTCCATTCAATTCATTTGCAATTCCTTCCATTATATTTCATTCCTGTCCATTGCATTCCATTCTAATCCGCTCCATTCCATTCCATTTCCCTCCATTCAATTTCATTCCTCTCCTTTCCATTTTATTCCGTTCTATTCCATTCCTTACCTCTCCATTCCATTCCATTCCTCTCCATTCCATTCTTCTCCATTCCATGACTTTCCATTCCTATGCATTCCATTTATTCCTCTCCACTCCATTACATTCCTTTCCATTCCATTTCTTTCCATTCTATTCCATTCCATTACTTTCCATTCCTCTCAATTCCATTCCATTCCTTTCCATTTCATTCCTCTCCATTCCATTCCATTCCTCTCCATTCCACTGCTCTCCATTCCATTTCCCTCCATTCTAATCCATTCCTTTCCATTCCGTTCTATTTCATTCCATTCTATTCCATTTCAGTCCATTCCATTTCTTTCCATTCCTCTCCATTCCATTCAATTCCATTCCTCTCCATTCCACTCCATTCCATTTCATTACTTTCCATTCCATCCCATTCCGTTCATCACAGTACTATTCCGTTCCATTTCATTC
>NW_007075124.1:0-435 GCF_000164805.1 Carlito syrichta
TATCTTTCTTAGTGGCTCTGACACAAGCCTGACATTCACAAAATGCTAACTCCTGTAGATAAAAATAGAAACATACATATTTTATTATATCAGTTATTATCATTTTGGTTTCAATTTGTTGATTAGGTTTGCTGGTAACTTGATAAAACTGTAAAATATTAGGATAGAAAAGAGGAAAGCTTTGATGACAAAGAAGAGAAAGTCTGGAGAGATATGAAGAATATACAATACTGTTGAAGAAAAATACTGGTGTCTGTGGAAAGGTAGGAGGTGGAGCTTGGCATCTGAGAAGACTGTGCTGGGTATCTAGAAAGAGTACTAAGAGAAGAAGAGGGGTTAGACAAAATCAAAACTGGATGGAGAGGCTCCAAAGAGAGTGTACCTACTCCCACAGTTCTCTAAAATTGGCCTTAGCCATTTATAGAAGAGATGCCA
>NW_007075125.1:0-483 GCF_000164805.1 Carlito syrichta
CAACTGGCAATGTAGGTAGCTAGCTAGTTAAGTCAGCTAGTTAGCTATATGTCTAGCTAGTGTTGTGAGTTAAGTCAGCTGGCTACACAACTGGGTAGCTCGTTAAGTCAGCTAGTTTAGTCAGCTGTCTACCCAACTGGTTATGTAGGTAGCTAGCTAGATAAGTCAGCTGACAAGCCTGCAGACTAACTGTACACTTGAGCTAGATAAGTCAGCATCCTTGCCTGCTGGCTGTGTAGGTAGCTAGGTAGTTAAGTAAGCTGGCTAGCCAGCTTGTTAGCTTAAATTAACTAGGTAAATCAGCAGGCTAGCCAGGTGGCTAGATAGCCAGCTATTTATGGCAGCTCCCTAGCCAACTGACTTGCTGATTAAGTCAGCTAGTTAAGTCACCTGACAACCAGCTGGCTAGCTAGTTAAATCAGGTCATTAAGTCAGTTGGCTATCCAGCTGGTTAGCTACTTAAAAAGTTAAGTCAGACAGCTA
>NW_007075126.1:0-434 GCF_000164805.1 Carlito syrichta
AAGGCTGCTGTGGCTGTGAACCTGCCACTGTACTCCAACTTAGGCCACAGTGAGACTCTGGGTTAAAAAAATAAAGGCTGTTTCTCCAAGAGAAACATAAAATGTCACTTTCAGGTGGTAAAAGAATATAAGATTCCTGAGCGTAGAGTCTGTGTCTGCTTTACCCATCTTGTTATCTCCTGCTACTAGTTAGTATTTGTGGAGTTAACCAATCATCATAAAGTGTCATAAAATCTTTCAAGTAGTGTGCAAATGCTAGGTTGTATCTGGGGTGTGGTCAAAATTGAAATACTGTCAGCATGCTTTTACTTCTAATGTGGAAGTTCCTAATAACTAAGAATTTTGTGGCTTAAGTATAAGTCTATGGCATAGTTTTAGCCTTTTTTTTTTTTTTTGGAGAGTGGGAGTCTCACTCTGTTGCCCAGGCTGATGTA
>NW_007075127.1:0-11255 GCF_000164805.1 Carlito syrichta
CCAAGTTGCCCAGGCGGGTCTCAAACCCATGGGCTCAGGCAATCCACTCACCTCAGCCTCCCAAAGCGTTGGGATTACAGGCTGAGCCACCGAACCCAGCACAAATATGTCTTTATATGCTCACATTTAAATGATAGTTAACTGGATAGAGAAGTCTAGATCGAAAAGAATTTTCCTTCAGTATTTTGAAGACATTGCACCATTTTGTTTGGTCTTCCTTTTGTTTTAATTGACAAAAAATGTATACATGTATTGTGTACAACATATTGTTTTGAAATAGGTAGCTGGGCATGGTGGCTCACACCTGAAATCCCAATACTTTGGGAAGCAGAGGTGAGAGAATTACCTGAGCTCAGTGGTTCGAGACCAGCCTGGGCAACATGGCGAGACCTCGTCTCTACAATAAATCAAAAAATTATCCAGTCGTGGTAGTAGGCACCTGTAGTTTCAGCTACTTGGAAGGCTGAGGCAGAAGGATCGCCTGAGCCCAGCAAGTGGAGGCTGCGGGGGCCAGGAGCATGCCACTGCACTCCAGCCTGGGCGACAGAGTGAGACTCCAACTCGAAAAAAAAAAAAAACCCTAAATGTACAGGCTGGGCAACATGGTGAGACCTTGCCTCTACAAAAAATAAAAACAAAAAAATTAGCCAGGCCTGGTGGCACAAGTCTAGTCCCATTATTTGGGAGGCTTAGGCAGAATAGCCTGAGCCCAAAGGGTTAAGGCTGCGGTGAGCCATAATTGTGCCACTGCACTCCAACCTGGTTGACAGAGTCCTGACTCACCCCGACTCAAAAAACCCCAAAAAACCGAAAACCTAAATGTAAAAGGCAAAACTATAAAATCTGTAGTAGGTAATATAGGAGAGCATTCTTTTTTTTTTTTTTTTTTTTTTTGAGTCAGTGTCTCACTCTGTTGCCCAGGTTGAGTGCAGTGGCATGCTCACAGCCACCTCAGCCTAGACCTGCTGGGCTCAGGCGATTCTTCTGCTTCAGCCTTTCAAGTAATTGGAACTACAGGTGCACACCACCACACCCGGCTAATTTTTTTATTTATTGTAGAGACGAGGTCTCTCCAAGTTGCCTAGGCTGATCTCGAACCCCTGGATTCAGGCAATCCTCTCGCCTCGGCCTCCTAAAGTGCTGGGAATACAGGCTTGAGCCACCACGCTCGGCCAGAACATCTCTTTAACCCTGGGTTATAAGAGAACTCTAAAGATAGGCACTAACCATAAAGGAAAAGATAAATTTGGCTACAATAAATCAACAACTCTTGTTTACCAAAAAATATAATAAAAGAGAACAAAAAGATGAATTTTCATTACTGTCATCTCTTGTCCTGTGCTCTTGTGATATGCCGTTATAAAAATCCCTTTATTAAGCCGGGCTCAGTGGCTCAGCCTGTAATCCCGCGCCTTTGGAAGGCTGAGGTGAGCGGATTGCCTGAGCCCGCAGGTTCGAGACCCGCCTGGGCAGCGAGACCTCATCTCTACAATAAATCAAAAAATCAGCCGGGCGTGGTAGTACGCGCCTGTAATTCCGGCTACTCGGAAGGCTGAGGCGGAAGGATCACCGAAGCCCAGCAGGTCAAGGCTGCAGTGACCGGGAGGGGCCACTGTACTCCAGTCTAGGCGAAGGAGTGAGACTCTAACTCAAAAAAAAAAAAAAAATCCCTTTATTGCCGGGCTCGGTGGCTCAGCCTGTAATCCCACGCCTTTGGGAGGCTGAGGTGAGTGGATTGCCTGAGCCCACGGGTTCGAGACCCGCCTAGGCAGCGAGACTTCATCTCTACAATAAAAAAAAAAAAAAATCAGCTGGGCGTGGTAGCGCATGCCTGTAATTCTGGCTAGTTGGAAGGCTGAGTCGGAAGGATCGCCAGATCCCAGCAGGTAGAGGCTGCGGTGGCCGGGAGCGGCCACTGCACTCCAGTCTGGGCGACAGAGTGAAAAAATTTTTAAAAATTAAAAAATTAAAAATAAAAATAAAAATCCCTTTATTGTCATTTTCATGGGATTTCCAGAGGAAATGGAGGTAAATAAATGTGTAAGATCTGGCATTCTTAACCACAATGTTAAACCACTTTTTTAAGATACAAGGTCTCAGGGCAACCCCTTCGGTCCCCTCCCACTGTGGGAGCTTTCCTGTCCTTTCAATAAATCCTGCTTTCTCACTTTAAAGAAAAAAAAAAAGATACAAGATCTCATTCTGTTGTCCAGGCTGGATACAGAGGTATGATCATAGCTCCCGCAGCTTCAAACTCTTGGGCTCCAGGGACCATTCCACCTCAGCCTAAGCAGCTGGGACTATACGCACATCCCACCATGCCCAGCTAAACAAAATTTTCTTGTTATGTTGCCCAGGCAAGTCGCAAACTCCTGGCCTCAAGCAATCCTCAGCCTCCTGAGTAGCTGAGATTATTTTTTTTTCCCATTCTCCCTCCCCCAACCTCCTCCTTCGCCTCCCTTCCTCCTCTGGCCCACTGAAGTACCAAAGGTAAGACACTAGAAACTTTTTTTTGTGTGTGTGTCAGAGTCTCACTGTCTCCCAGGCTGGACTGCAGTGGCACAAATCATGGCTACCACAGCCTTGACCTGCTGGGTTTAGGCGATCCTTTCACCTCAGCCTTCCAAGTAGCTGGAACTACAGGGGTGTGTCACCATGCCCTGCTAATTTTTTGATTTATTGTAAAGATAAGATCTCACTATGTTGTTAAGACTGGTCTTGGATCCCTGAGATCAGGCAATCTTTTTGCCTCCCCGTCCCAAAGTGCTAGGATTACAGGCATGAGCCACCATGGTTGGTTAGAAACTTCTTTAATGAAAAAAAGACCTGATAACATTTGTGCTAGTTATATTTTCTCTAATATACATAAAAATAAAAAATAATGCCAGGTGCAGTGGCTCATGCCTGCAATTCTAGCACTTTGGGAGGTGGCGCTGAGAAGATTGCCTGAGCCCAAGGTTTGGAAACCAGCCTGAGCAACATGGTGAGACCTCGTCTCTACAATAAATAAAAAAATTAGCCAGGTGTGATGGCGCACGCCTACAGTTCCATCTGCTTGGAAGGCTAAGGCAGGACTGCCTGAGCCCAGCAGGTTGAGGCTACAATAGCCATCAGTATGCCACTACATTCCAGCCTGGGCAAGAAAGTGAGATTAGGACTCAAAAATTAAAATTAAAATTAAAAAATAGCCAGGAAAGTAGTCAGGTGCAGTGGCTCACACCTATAATCCCAGCATTTTGGGAGGTCAAGGCAGGGGCAGATTGCTTGGGCCCAAGATTTTGAGACTAGGCTGGGCAACATAGTGAAACCTCGTCTCTACAAAAATAAAAAAAAAATTAGCTGATATGGTCATATATACCGCACCTATAGTCCCAGCTACTCAGGATGCTGAGGTGGAGGGATCGCCTGAACCCAGGAGGTTGGGGCTGCCATGAGTCATGATCGTTGTGATCATGCCACTGAGCTCCAGCCTGGATGACAGAGTGAGACCCTAACTAAAAAAAAAAAAAAAAAAAAAGCCAGGCGGGTGGCTCAAGCCTGTAATCCCAGCACTTTGGAAGGCTGAGGTGAGAGGACCGCCTAAGCCCATGGGTTCAAGATCAGCTTGGGGCAACATGGTGAGACCTCGTCTCTACAATAAATCAAAAAATTAGCCAGGTGTGGTAGTACCTACCTGTAGTTCTGGCTACTTGGAAGGCTGAGGTAGAAAGATCACCGGAGCCCAGCAGGTTGATGCTGGGGTGGCCGTAAGAGTGCCACTGCACTCCAGCCTGGGCGATGGAGTGAGACTCCAACTCCAAAAAAAAAAAAAAAAAAAAGGCAGTAAAATAAATATTTGCCTATGTACTTCCTCAAATTATCTCATGAACTCTCCAGTCAGTGATTCCACACTCAGGGAAGCAGTTATCCTATATTTCCACACCCAAACCCTTTTTGTGGAAATCTGATGCATCCCTTTCTAGAAATTCCCTGGAATTATCTCTAGTTAATCTTCTCAGTAAGAGAAATCATTTTCTACTGGTGCCTGACCCTAGAAGTAGAAGAAGAATGATTTTTGTTTTAGAAGTAGAACAAAAAATTAAGAAGTAAGGAGAATTATTTTGGGGGTCAAAATAATTTGGGAAGTCCTCGAAGGTTCTAGAAAATGAAATTGTCTTGGCTGGGCGTGGTAGTTCACGCCTATAATCCCAGCACTTTGGGAGGCAGAGGTGGGAAGACTGCCTGAGCCCAGGGGTTTGAGACTAGCCTGGGCAACATGGCGAGACCTCATCTCTACAAAAAACCAAAAAATTAGCTGGATGTGGTGACATGTGCCAGTGGCTCCAGCTACTTGGAAGGCTAAGGCATAAGAATCGCCTGAGGCCAGCAGGTTGAGGCTGCGGTGGTTGTGATTATGCTACTGCACTCAGCCTGGGAGATAGAATGAGACTCCAATTCAAAGAAAAAAGAAAAGAAATAGCCTTGACAAAACCAAGACCAAGGAATTAGCATAAATAAAGGTTTTTTTATTGGCCAGTTTGGGTGAGTGACATACTGACATGCTCCCAATTCACCGTTTCACATCTCCAAGCTCCTGAGGTGGCAGGAGACGGAGCTGAGCTTATTGATGGTGGACAATGGGTGGAGGTGGAAAGAATCCAAAGGCCTCTGGGGGTTGGTTTAACAAGGCTACCGGGACCGGAACCAACGTCCTAGGAATAAATCCAGGATGGAAAAGGCATCATCTAGGGTTGGTGGTCTTGGTGGTTCTGGATCTAAGGAAGAAAGTCATACAAATAGATAAGCTAAATGACAGAGAATGGGCAGAGGCAAAGGAGAGAAACCATATTAAAAGGTAAAAGAAAGACTCCCTACCCCAAGGAGTCTTAGGATGGAACCCTCTGAATCACTCTTAACTTACCACTTCTAGGACTGCTATCTGCCTCTTGTCGGGTTACTGTGGTCTCTCTGTGGCCCTCACTGTCCACCACAGTCCGATGCTCTTCTACCACCTGCAAGGAAACATCCCCACCATATTCCTAACATCACTAAAGGTTATGTCCAGTGGTTTCTCTATAGAGACTCCTCTTTCCAAGGCAGTCCATGGTGTTTTCTTTACCCCTCTCTTTCAACTCACCCCGTCTGGCTTAGTAATCTTAGTCACAGAGATGCTCTTGAAATAAGATTTGGGCTGGGGCTGCAGAACTGGGCCAAGACCCTCCTGGGAAACCCGCGAATCAAGATCTAGAAGGGCAGAGAGATGAAGAACCAAGAGAAAAAGAGTACAAGAATAAAAGGTGAGAAGAAACTTCGGGGGGAAGAGGGGTAGAATAGAACTGCTGAAGACTAACAGAGGGCTGGTAAACACTCCCTCTTCCAGACTCACCATTGTCCTCTCTGGCTCTGGGATGGGGGGTCACAGGCCACACATCATCAAACTGCAGGATAAGCCACAGTAGGAAAAAGACATCTTCCAATCTGAAACTCGGAAGGTCACAGACCCCAAGATACTCCCAAGCTCCATAACTGCTTTCCCAGGAGAAAGAATTCCATTCTGGATAACTCTATTTACCCATTCCTTCTTTCTTCCTGGCTGTTTATGTATCCTTCTACCAAAAAGTGTTCCTAAACTGACACTTTCCTATCCTCCCTAAACAATCCTGCTTGATCCAAGAATCACCTAGACCAGTGATTTTTGTTTGTTTTAAATTTTATTTATTTTTATTTTAAAGATGTGAGGTTGTTTTGTTTTTAAAGAGACAGCAGAACACTGATTTCTTTTCCCCCAAAGAAAATTCTACAAGAAGCTTAATATAGAAAACACATATATACTAAGTGGAGGGCCTAGGATTCCAACCTCAGTCTATCAGATTCAAACAAGGACTACAATCTTTGCACTTAGTGTCTCCCACAGGCTCTCACTTGAGGCCCAGATGGGGTACTCACCCTATGAAAAGGTCTCTGGGAGCCCCAGTCTGGCGCTGGTTTTGAGGATTCGGTTCTTGCATCACTCTCCGAGACCCCCCCAAAGATCCTGGGCTGGTGACTATCTGGATACTTAAGCATTGAGTCCCGAAGTGTCTGTCCCTCCTGCAGTCTCTCACCAGGTGTCTCTGACTGGGGACCTGGAAGTTCTACAGAAAGGTGACAGGTGGATGCTGAGGTGGGAAAGGACTAGTTGGACTCCTTCCTTTTTTTTTTTTTTTTGAGAAGTGGTCCTGCTCTGTCATCCAGGCTGGAGTGCAGTGGCACGATCTTGGCTCACTACAGCTTCAACTTCCTGGGCTCAAGAGATCCTCCTTCTGCCTCGGTCTCCCAAGTAGCTAGGACTAGAAGTGCACATCACCACACCCAGTTCATTTTTTTTTTAAATTAGGACTTGGGTTCTTTTAAAACTCCCTGAAATCACCAGTCTTCTCACACTTCCCATCCCCCAACGACTCCCTGCTGGCTCTGTATTTCACCCACCAACCCACTAGAAACCACGGGTTCTCCCTCAGGGAAAGCCACACACCAGGAGGATGGGAAGGCAAGGTCCAGGCCCCCATCTCGCTGAAGATGCTATTGAAATCTCGTACTAGGTCATCAAAGCCGAAGTTATCGTGGAAACGCATCCCTCCTCCTGGGCTGAAGCTGAAGCCGAAGCCAAATTCCTCAGAGGGATGGGGACCATCAAACCTTGGGCTTCCATGGCCCCATGTGCCGCTTTCTTCTTCTTCCTCATCATCCTCATCTTCATCTCGAGTCATCCCTCCAAAAAAGGGATCTCTGTGGCTGAGAGTGGAGGCAGATTGGCCACCAAGATTTCAGCACTACTTAAGCCACACCATCAACTCATGGGTGGCAAAGCGGGACAAGAGCAGGGGTTCGGAAGGCTAGGGAGAGGGTTGAAGGACTGGCCGTCAAATCAAAACATAACAGCTGACAGCTCTTTCTGGTTTGTTTTTATCAAAGTCAGTCCTCACCTCGCAACTCCCCGAAACACCTCCCCCCAGTTCTCTTTCCACCCCTCCCCTCTCCCCCAACGTCCTGCTCATCTGCTTATTGGCCTCTTTCCCAGACCCCATTGTCTTCCCCGCCTGGGTCCCTGTTGCATCACCCCGAGCTGGAGAAAGGTTTAGGTTGCTGTTTCTCCTCTTAACGACCGGCTTGGCTACTGTTGTGCGGTGAGTGCTTAATGCTGCGACTTCTGCTCTCTCCACAGGCGTTGAAGGAGTGGAGAAGATGCGTTCCCCAAAATAGCGTGTACGGGGCCAAGCTCCCCCCCAGACCAACCCGCCTTTGTCCGACCCGGGCCTACTCTCACCTCCGAGGTGCAGGAAAGCCAAAAAAGCCCCGGAAAAGGTCAAAGAGGCTCATTCCCGAATTGGGACTCGAACCTTTGAACCCCGCCAGCGGCCATTCGCCCCAGCCTGCGCGGCGCTGTCGGAAGTGAGCGAGGCGTCATCCACGCTGCCGGAAAGCAAGCCCGCGAGGTGTCGTAAAACGACGGTAAAGCTGGACGCTGGAATCAGGGCGGGTGGCTTTTCACCAATTTGAATAGCTTTATCTCCCCCCACCTTTCGGAGACCAGTTTCCTTCGAGGGGAGTGGACGTGACGAACTCTCATTTTCCAAGGACCACCTTTTTCCTAAGTCGATTCTCCTTCCTGCTACACAATCAGGCCCAAAAAGGCGCTTGGAAGGCTTGACTCTGGACGTACCAGATGCAGCCACCAGGGGGCAGCACAGCCGCGCCAGCCGAGGACCCGCCTTCGTCCCGCTTGCCACACCCGGGCCAGCCAGCCGGACAGCAGAGCCCCCTCGACCCCTTCCTTGGTTCTGTTTGTTTCTAGACTGGCCTGGGTGGTGTCTACTAGAGGGATGGACAAAACGTCTTACCAAGATCCTTTGAGCACTGACTTCTGCAGAGTTAAAGGCATGGGGACACACAGACCTAGCGTCCTCCATCTCCCTAGCTACTAGGTCATAACCCATAAAGGATTCTTTTAAGCTTCTTAAACAGACTCTGCAACCAGCAAGACAAAGGAAAGTAAGAAAAGGGAAGCCAGTGAAGAGTCCTGGGAGGGAACAGAGAACTGGGAAGTATCTTTTTCATACCACTTTTACAGCCTCTCCACCCACCTGTCCCTCCCTGTGTACCCCGTTCCCATGCCAGACCCTGCTCTAGACCCCTCCTTTTCAAGGGATTGGGATGCTATGTCACATGAAAGCATCCAAGAAGGAAGAACTCCTGTAGTCCAATACTAGAGGGAAAGGGGCCCCAAAGCTCTAGCATGTGCCGCCCGCACTTCTTAATGTACTTGCCTAGACCGAACTAAAGTCAAACTTACGCCTCCATAAAGGCACTTTTATTCTTTGAAATTGTATCGCCTCCACCTTAATCCTCCCCAACCTTTTCACCCAGTCTCCTCTATCCTTTTTCTTTTTTTTTTACTGCCTGAACTCTGCTGTAGATGTAGCAGTTTCTGAAGAAAACGAACATTTGTGATGGTTCTTTCCAGTCACCGGGTTGTGAAAGTCTTAGGGATGAAGGGAAGGGAAGCCCCTCAAAGACAAGATACTACTAGCACATTAAGGTCAGAGTAGTTCTTAAAGGGCGAAGATTTCATTTTATTCCACTGCCTTCCGGGGCCTGCTAGAGGAGGCGGTTGGTATGGTAATACTTATTCACCAAGCTGGTCACCGACGAGACTGAGGATGTCCTAGATGGAGCAAGAATGGGCAGAGGCTGAAGGTAGAGGTTTTCTTTTTATATATACAAGACACATTAATCCATTAAATTTGAGGACACAGTACAAAAAAAAAAAAACACTTCAACTAATTCATCTGACAATGCTGTTCATATTCATGACGCCTTTTTTTGTTGTTGTTTTGTTTTCCTAATAATAAAGAAGACTTAGGGCTGTTGGGCTGATATATATTTAGGGGTCCCCCCTCCCCACCTCACCCATACACCACCAGGGTGAATAGGAGGAAGCAAAGGAAGGGCAGGGCCCACAGCAAAGTTTCATAATCTTGAATGCAAGGGGGAGGAGGAGGGAGGAAGAGGGAAGGAAGGAAAAAAAAAGGAGAAAATACAAATCCTATAATACATACAACAGGGTGGGGATGGTATGGGAATGGGACAGACATGAAGCTGAGGCATGGGATGGGCCGCTGGGGGTGGGGGGTGGCAGAACCCCCCCCCCCACATTCCTTTCTCTTTGATGCTGTTTCCATAGTTTCCAGGCTGAGAAGCCCTCTCAGAAGATGGGACCAGGAGAAGAGGGTCAGGGCCTCAGTTGGCCCCCCAGCTGTAGCTGTTGTAGGCAGACTTGTTGGTCTGGGGCTTCTGCGGGATGGAGCTGGTCTGGCTACGTTGCCCGCTGCCCGTCTGCAGGGGAATGGGAGGATGATGGGGAGGAAAAAGGTGTCTAGTTAGTGGTACTCATTGGAACATCTGTAGGTGGAGCTGTGCAAATTGTCTTGCTCTCCTGTTTCCCTTATTTCTGTTAGTTCTTGGCCATAGACAATGTGGTGTACATAGCTGCTAGGGCCCCTCTTTTAAAAAAGAAAGAAGGTATGTTTGACCTTTAAGTAGGGAAAAGATGAAGAGAGAGCAAGATACCTTTGGAAACAACAGTGAGTCAGTTCCACTCATTTCCAGTTCTGTCTTCTCCCACCACCCTACCACCCTTCCCCTGCTCCTGGAGATGAGTGATCACAAAGTGATTTCATTTTCAGTGAACCCCATGAATGCCTCAATTTGGATGCTGTCTCCGAGAGCAAGGAATCCCTTATTCCAGCTCCAGCTAACTGTGATGGAGCTCTCAAGAGGCCACTTGCACCAACCCATGGATCCCCAACCCCACTGCACATCTCATCTGTGAGCCCATTTCAAGCAAGGCAGGAGAGACAGTCTGAGGCCTCAGGCTCCAGAAGCTGCCCCAAGAATCTTTTCTGTTCCAGTAACCAAGTGTTTTCCAGAGCTTGGAGAAGGGTAGAAAGATAAAGAGGGTGTTGGGGAAGGGATGAGGAAAGAGGAAGGGGAGGCCAGAGAGCTCAGCAAGGTGTTTGTGTTTGTGTATCCCGATTTGTGACCGCGCAGTCTTTTCAAGTTCCCTGAGGCTGTGGAGGTGAAATGGGGACTGAAAAGGAGTGGGTTCAAGCATATCATCATTCAATTTAATTACCTGCTCCTCCTGCTGGCGCTGGCAACAGAGAATCATCTGCAAATATGGTAGCTGAGGCAGAACCAGGATATATGGAAAATAAAGGGACAAACTTTGACAATAGAACTCCATCATTAGAAGGGAATTATGTCAGGGAAGGGGAAAGGCTGGGAGAGGTACAAGGGGAGGTGTGACCCAGGTCTGATGGGATGAGGACAGCTGTGGCATGGGAGGAAGTGAAGGACAAAGGCACCAAAGGAACTGGGCAAAAAAGGTTCAATCTGGCCCCTTCTCTGACATTTCCTTTGCCGGCCGCTTGTGTTATGTGCGCTTGTGTCTGTGTGTGCTGTGTGCCCATGGCTGGCGCTGGGGAGGGACTGGGTGAAGGTGGTGGTGAGGAAGGGTAAGAAAAGGAAAGGGGAGGTAGTTTTAAGGGATAGGAAGGAAGAGGAAGGGAAAGGAAAGAGGGGGAAGGGCTATTACCTGGCCATCCTGCTGCAGGTGATGGTGAAGGATCTGGGAGTGCGGCTGCTGATGGGGGGTCAGAATGTGCATAAAGGGGGCAGGTGGGTAGGCAGCAGCTGTGGCCGGATTGATGGGCCCCCCACTTCCTAGGGCTGAAGGCAAGTTGAAGGAGGCAGCAGGAGTACCGGAATGAAAACCTTGTTTCTCAAAGGACTGCTACCCAGGAGGCCAGGAGAAGAGAGAGTAAAAGGGATCAGCAAACGAATCTTGGGAATTTATATTCTGAGTCCAAGCTTCCCTACCCGCACAAAGTAAGCATGGTGTCACAGAAGGATATTTAGGTCTTAGTCCCAGCTGTGCTTTTTAATAGCTGCATGATCCTGGGCAAATTATTCCATCTCTTAGCCTCAGTTTCCTCACATATAAAACAGGGAAGCTACTGACCTCTGTTGTAAGAATCAAGTGAGAGGATGTATGTGAAAGTACTTTGTAAAATTGAATGTCATCTGTAAGCACTGTGAAATTTACTGACTGATCTTGGCATCCATGCCCCTGGTGTTGGGTGAAAATTAGAACTCCTTGGCTATTTCACAAGAAATAAATACACACTGAGACATCTGAAGTGTTGATGGTCTTGGCCATGATGCACTCTCCCCCA
>NW_007075128.1:0-484 GCF_000164805.1 Carlito syrichta
GACTTTGCTGAGGCATTGCCAAGGTCTGGGCAGCTACTGTGGTGGCTGCTGCTGCTGCTGTTCTGACCGGCAGCCATTCCACATTGCACCACCAGTGCCTGAGGCGAGCCGCGGCCTCCTCCGAGGCAGCAGAACTGCGTGGCCTCCTCCGAGGCGGCAGAGGCGATGCCGTGCCACTCCCAGGGCAGTGGAGGTGGCGCCGCACCCCCCCTCTGAGGCATAGGAGGTGGCGGAGGCACCAGCGCGCCCCCCTCCAAGGCGGCAGAGGCGCTGCCATGGCCCCTCCTATGAGGTGGCCGAGCCTCCGCCTCCTCCTCCCAGCCGGCTGAGCCTCTGCCTCCTCCTCCAAAGCGGCCGAGCCTCCACCTCCTCATCTGAGGCAGCCGAGCCTCCACCCCCTCCTCCGAGGCAGCCGAGCCTCCACCTCCTCCTCCGAGGTAGCTGAGCTTCCGCCTCCTCCTCCAAGGCGGCTGAGTCTCTACCT
>NW_007075129.1:0-460 GCF_000164805.1 Carlito syrichta
GCCCTGGGGGAGGCCGAGGCGGGAGGGTCGCCGAGGGCCGGGGGTTCGAGCCCAGCCGGGGCAGCGTGGCCAGACCCCATCTCCACAAATAAAGAGTAGAAATAATAATAATAATAATAATAATAATAACATGGAAATCAGCCGGGTGTGACGGAAGCCGGCAGGTCGCGGCCCGCCGGGCCCACCCAGCAAGACCCCGACTCTGCCAAAACAGGCTGGGCTGAGGCGTCCGGCTGGCTTTCTGCCATCTTATCCCCGGGGAGCATGTTTTTCTCTTTCTAAAAATTATGTGATTTTTCTGTTTTTAGAGCCGTTTTCGTTTCCAGGAAAACGACTCTGAAAGCGCTCCGGGCTCCTTCCTGCCGGGCCCGGGGTTCTTGCGTGATTGACAGCTGCTGGCTGCATGATTGACAGCTGCTGGCTCCATGGCTGCAGCCCCGGGGCCTTGCATGATTGACAG